>NW_026068370.1:7114-92858 GCF_014885135.2 Alexandromys fortis | reverse complement strand
CCCCACTGTCTCAGTGGGTGGGTGCACCCCCCGTGGTCCTGACATCCTTGCTCGTGTTCTCCCTCCATCTGCTCCTCATTGGGACCTTGGGAGCTCAGTCCAGTGCTCCAGTGTGGGTCTCTGTCTCTATCTCCATCCATCACCAGATGAAGGTTCTATGGTGATATGGAAGATATTCATCAGTATGGCTATAGGATAGGGTCATTTCAGGTTCCCTATGCTCAGCTTCCCAAGGGACTAACTGGGGACATCGCCTTGGGCTCCTGGGAGCCACTCTAGGTTCAAGTCTCTTGCCAACCCTAAGGTGGCTCCCTTAACTAAGATATGTGCTTCCCTGCTCCTTTAGGGGCATTCTTATCAAAAACTCATGCAGGAACCTATGTAAATTTTTAAAAAATGAAAAGAAATTCCCTGGAAAGTTTATCTTACACTAAAACTTCTTAGTTGAGAATCAAATAAAAGAGACTGTGAAGCAGAATGCTTGGAGCCATTTTGTTGTTTGATAACATAATTGTGATGTTAGATCTAAAAGTTAAATGTGGCAATGACGCAATTCTCCATATCCAAATGACAGAGAACACAAACACAGATAAAATCAAGGAAGAGGTACCCATCACTAATCTGTTATTAGAGGAATGGCTCTAGTGATCTACTTTAACCTGAGCACCAGCTGCTTTAGTCTCTTTTCAGGCTGGCTCCGAAGAAGGCCACAGCTGCTTCCATGAAAGACCAGAATTAGTTTATTTAACTAACCCTGCCTCCTTCTTGTCTCAGGGTTGTGGCATTACTCTAGAGAATTTGACTCTTTACTTTTTCTAAACTATAAATTATAGTTATATATGTATTGTTTGCATCTGTATGTGCACAGTAATTACAGAGGTCAGAAGAAGGGACAATAATCCAGAGACTACAGTTATGCCAAGTCTTACCTACCATGTGGGGTATGGAATGGAACTTCAGTCTTCTGTAACAGTACCCAGAACTCTTAATTGCTGAGTCATCTCTCATGACCCACTTCTTTCATTTAAAATTTATCTCTGTACATTATTAATTAAAAGACAGAACATTACTTTCCTCTATTTTGCCTTTCCTCCATCTCTTACCAAATATTTCCCTTGTAGTGTCTCACCTGCTAAGTATGTGTGAACAAATATCCTGAAATATGAGATTACAATCTGATGACTTTGTTTTATTAGTTGTAGTTTTGTGGTTTAGGGGCTGACAACACTGTATTTGATAAACAATTAGGAACTTCAGCCCTACTGGTGGCTTATTCTATCACATAGAGGGGAATTAAACTGTTTTAAATCAGTATCAGGAGTCTGACTGTGTTTAGGCTGTCTTGGACAGGAAACAATGAAGAAGAGAAAACTTGAGGTTGGAAATACCTTAGTAGTTAAGTGGACTGAAGATTCTTCCAGAGTAACCAGGTTCCATTAGCAGTACATGTTGAAGCTCAGTACTCTCTGTAACTGTTCTTACAGCATCTGCTGGCCTCTTAGACACCATATATGAATGGGACACAAAGACATGCAAACTAGAAAAACACCCATACATATGAAATAATGAGTAAAAATAGTTTTTAAAAGTAATCACAACAAAACCATATACACCAAAGAAACTATTTTTCCAAAATTCTTTTAGTACCAGTACTCCAGACAGAGTGAAAAGAATATCATTGTGAGTTTCAAAATATGTGCTACATAGTCTACATACACACACACACACACACACACAGAGAGAGAGAGAGAGAGAGAGAGAGAGAGAGAGAGAGAGAGAGATAGCGAGAACACAAAACTGAATAAAATTTCAGAACAACAGAATTAGAATATTGGGGCAATATAATACTTTTTAAAATCATTTCATGTGTGAGATGGGGAATAATTAATGTTAGGCTGAGGTAGGAGATTTGAGATATTAAAAGGTGGACAGCATTGGAAAGTCAGTGTGGCATTTTCTACTAATTCCACCTGGAGGGAAAGAACTTGGGAAGGGGATAAAGTTTGTAAGATTTTGTAAATTAAGAGATGGGATGAATTGTTCTGGGAGAAGACGGTTTTGGGTGACCCAAAATATAGTTTCTTTGACTCATGAATAAGAAGCTCAGTGGCCACTAATGCAGGTATGCAGGGTGCCCAGCCCTGAGTAGTGAGGTCCAGCTTCTTTTACTTGTACCCTACAGGTGAAAAAGAAGGTCCCAGCTGATGTCCTAGGACACCAAGGACATATCCCTCCTTCTCTATTACATAGAGGGAAAAAGGATATGTTAAATCTGGGGGATGAAGAGCTGGGGCCTGGATATGGGCTTGCTGGAGTCTCTGAAAGGGTTTAGTAATGGGATGGAGAAGGGGCTCATGCAGAGAGCCAAGAGCTGCCTTGTATAAGGGCAGGCGAGGAGAGAAAAAGAGGGGATACAGAAATGCAGGAAGCCAGCTATTTCTAACAATGATAAAACCTCTTTTGTGGAAGAAACTGCAAGGGACTGAATTAGTTTCCTTCTGTCTAGGGTAATAGCCTTTTGAGTTGGAATTATAGTTAATCCCAAATAAATGACCTGAGTGGGTTGACAGTTGGGCCTTAGAAGGCGAGACTCGATAGCCCCTTTTGGACAGGAAATTTAAAAGAGCATAGGTATCAGTTTGCTGATCTCCAAAGATGGACTGCAAAGTAAAATATCACATACTGTTGAGTTAAGACTTAGGGAGAGACAGCGAGAGAAGCTCTGAAGCTAAAGCCTGACCAAACAGGTGTGGGCAGTCCAAGAATCCTTGGGGAAGGATAGTCCAGGTGAGCTGTGTGGAGAGGTGAGTGTCAGGATCAGTCCAGGTGAAGGCAAAGCTGTTTTGAGATTGTGAGCTGAGAGGAATAGAGAAAAAGGCATCCTTGAGATCTAGAACTGAGAAGTGGAAGGTGTCTGGGGGGACAGTGGGAAGAAGTGTGTAAGGATTAGGCACTACAAAATGAAGAGGGACCGCTGCAGAGTTAATGAGCTGGAGGTCTTTAACCAGGCAATAGGTTCCTTTAGGTTTTTTAACACCAAGTATAGGGGTGTTAAAGGAAGAAGAGGTGGGGCAAAGTAGGTTTCTTTTTTTTTTTTTTTTTTTAAGATTAGAGAAAATAGGCTTAAGTCTCTTAAGCCCCTGGAGAGAGAGGGGATACTGAGCTTGGGTAATGTACTTAGTAGGATCTTGTAATTGAAAAACAATGTGGGAATGGTGTTTAGAAACAGAGGGATTTTGGGTGTCACAGACTTGTGGGTCATCCTGGGAGGATGGTAGAGGAAAGCACTCGTAGAAGTAGACATTGGGGCTGGAGATTGGGAGGCTAGAAGGAGGAGGAGTGGAGCTGCTGGCAAGTTGGTGTAAGGTGAACAGAAGGAGCAAATGAAATGGAAGCTCCTATATTTGCTAAAAGAAATCTCTTCCCATAAGAGGTACCGGGAAAGTTGGTAAGACTAAAAATGAATAAATGAGATAAATACCCCTAAAAACACAGTTAAGTGGTGGGGTCTGCTGAGGTAGATAAGGCTGTCACCTTACTCCAACAATACTAAAACCAGGAGAGGTAGGCCCCTAGATCTCCCTCAGTACCGAGTATGTGGCTCTGGTGTTTAAGAGAAAGGAGATGGGCCTTCCTAACACCATGATGTTTACCCATGGCTCCCTGTTACAGCTGACGGTTGTGGTTGGGTCCACAATTTTACTAGTTGTTGGCCATAGGAAGAGATTTGTCTCTTTAGAATATTCTTAGTCCTCTGAGACAGGCACATTATAGGGATTGAAAGGATCAGGACTTTGAAAATTTATGGTCCAAGTGGTGATCTGAACGTATTAGTCTGTAGGAAAATGTCAATGATCTGTAAATATAGTTGTCAAAAAAAAAAAAAAAAACCAGTAGAAGATCTGAAGGGGGTGGATCACCACAGCTAAGAGGATTCAAAGAGAACAGCTGAGTGAACTTGTCCTCAGGTACGGCACAAGCATTGCCCTCTCTCCATTTGATCTGATTTCCACATGCAGAGCAACCCCACTAACAATTCACTGCTCCACAGCTCTCTGTAAATGCCTGATTGTCCAAGTCTTAGAGGGATTTCACTTTAAGTCCCAGAATTTCTTAAAAATCCGCATTTCATTGGGAGTCACCACAGGTCACGGCTCCTGCAAAACTGAAAACTTTACAGTCATCAGGGAAGCAGACTATGACCACAATCAGAAAAGTCATTCTTCATGACGGCAACTTCCCTTTATTTCCTTAAAGGAAGTGTAAACTACAGCAGGGGACCACCTGACTTTTATCCTTGTGCTCTCCCATGGCTGACTATTTACCACTTTTGGGCGAAACTCTGGTGGTTTTCTCTCCTCAATCAGTTTCTCTCCTCAAGAGTTTTCCTTGTTTAGTGGAGATTTGGGCTCAGAGACATCTTTGTGCACCATGTCTAAGTTAGTTTATGATGCTATTATCCATCTTGTATTTCTTTTGGGTCACAAGAAGTGAGGTAGAGATGAACTCAGGATCTCCCATTCACACCTCACTGCTATAATGACATGTTCATAGGCTGAATAGATGGCTCAGCAGATGAGAACACTGGCTGCTCATCTACAGGGCTGGACTTTGAATCCCACAACCACCAGAGGAGCTTACTACTCTTTTTAAATCCAGTTACAGGGGGTCATATACCTTCTTGTGGCTCCACTGGCCCCTGGCATCCACTTGGAATATACACTGAGAAATTCAAGTCATCAGGGTTAGCAGCCACAAATTTTATCCCCCGAGACAATACTACAGCATTAATTTGGGGTTCTGAGAAAAGATTATGAACAAGTGTTTAGTCTGCAGAATAACGCATTCCACACAAAAGGAAAAAAAAACATACCAGTTTATCATTTTAAATTGTTAGATTTTATTATTCAAATTGTACTGTTTTCTTCTATTCTGCAATGAAAACATGTTTACAATCTGAAAAGGCAATATTTTACTGACTTAATGTTTCAACTTATCAGGGTGATGGCTCAGTGGGAAATGTGTATGGTGTGCAAAGCTGGTGACCTAATCTTGATCACCATATGAAGTGAGACAAAAATCAACCACACATTGTTGTCTTATGGTCTCCACATATCTGTCAGGCCTGAAACCCTACAATCATATTACACATACTTACAATAGAAGCTTTTAAAAATACATCTTATTGATATTACATTATCTGGCATCTATAGATAATTCCCTCAGAAGAAAGCAATTCCATTAGGACTTCAAGCTGTACTGTGAAATATGCAATTGATGACTGATCAGCCGACATTATTACATCTCTACCAGTCCGATGTAGAGGTTGGTTTGGATCCACATTTGAGGTATTTAAGATTTTTTTATATTCTCTATTAAGCATGTTAACATTAGCTTTGTTAAAATATGTTGACAAAAAGCAAATGTTTGAGTACATCATGTACCATTATATTTACACTCAAGAGACTGAGACTTGAGGTTTCTCAGTTCAAATATATCCATAATTACTGACATACAAGCTAGGCTGGGTAACAAACATCTCAAGGGAATTTGTAAAGATATGAAAAACAAAACCAGGAACAACAATCCTCTACCCTTTCACAGACACCCTTACTTGAAAAGCATGATCAGACACTGCCTGATATTTTAACAAGCAATGTAACACTTAGATGACGGGCATCTGATTCTTAACATTTCAGCAGAAAAATACCTATCACTAAGGGAAAACACTGTAGGAGATATACAAAAGCCACAGAAGGAATACAAAGAGCACAAAATAAACTTCACTAAATGGGTTTGTGAAACATATAGAACACTTTAATATCTGTCTCAAATGCTGAAATGTAGAAATCAAAATGCAGTGATCTCTACCATCAGTCTTCAGTGTAAATAATTAACTTTCTTCATAGTGAAAAAGACATGAGACAAGAATTTCTTAAAACTATAGACAATTGTGATGTCTAAAGTCTTTACCAAATCATTTATATAAAGAGGGTTTTTCTTTTACAAGAGTTCATTCCATTTACCTGATATCAAGATGATACAAAAAGTCATTAAAATATTTATAGGGCTAGAGACATGGACAAGCAGTTATGTTCAGTTCATTACCAGCAAAACAAATTCAGGTTTTTGAGAATTTCCTGTAGATCCTGCTACAGGAATACACAAAAGTCTAACCTTGAGAACAAGCACAAAGATTCCCAGACCACACTATGATATCATATAATTCAAATCAAATCAAATCTACAAGCAAACAAACTTTCACTTATGTTTGTCTCCTCTGAATATTCATTCATGTAACACAGGTGTTGAGGCATTTAAAGGCTTACTATCAGAGTTTTTCTTCATCATTCATGGGGTCATATAATAGAATGCAAGCATGTAGACTTGGAGTTAAAGAAATAAATCCTTCTCAATTGGTGGCATCATTTGGGATGTTTTAAAAACACCTTTCTTCTGAAAGAAGTTTGTCATTGGGGTTCTGCCTGAGATTGTACATCCACACACCATTTCAAGTTCCTATCCCCTGGCTCATGCTGCAGGCTGAGGACGTATGTTCTTAGCTTCCCAATGTGGCTGCCATGTCTGACACTTGACATGATACATTTATGGTGATCATATAACCCTCTGGAACCCAGGATCAAATTAAACTCTTTCATAAATTGACATAGACATTATGTTTTATCACAGACAAAGATGAGGCACTCATACGCATCTATAAATTTTACATCTGGATAAGTGTATTTATGTAATTGAAGAAAATATTACACAATGCTTGAACCTACACCTGTAGATTTTTTTCTTCACAAGCTTATGTAAGTAACTATGTGTTGACTGAAGATATTACCAAAAATTTATAGTCATATTCCCTTCAGTATGATTTTTCTCAGTGCCTCAAAGGGTACTGCAATATGCAAAGGCTTAAATAGACTTATTATTCAAAAAAGTTTTACTCTTGTATAAAGAATACTAAAAAGAGGAAAACTTTACCACACTCATTATACTTAATGAGTTCCTCTGGCCAGAGTCTGGTGGCATACCCCTTTAATCCCAGCACTCAGGAAGCAGGGACATGTGAAATCTCTGTTACTTCAAGGCCAGTCTGGTCTATGACAGACTCCCAGTGCTACAGAGATACCCTGTCTCAAAAAATTAAAAAAAAATTCTCTGCAGTATGATTTTTTTCTCATGATTTTAAAGACTGATGATACCTACATAGGCGTTATTGCATTGGCTAAATTTATAAGGTTTCTATTCAGTATGTGTTCTCTGTTGGATGTGAAGACTTCTACAACATACACTGGCTTTACTACATTGATGGCATTTATAAGATTTCTCTCCAGTATGTGTTCTTTAATGTTTTTTTGGAGACTACTAAAGTGTGAAAAGGCTTTATCACATTGATTACATTCATAGGGTTTTACCCCCATATGTGTCATTTTGTGTCTTTGGAGTTTGCAGAGCTGTGAAAAAAAAAAACGCTTTATCACATTGGTTACATTCAAAGGGCTTCTCTCCAGTATGTGTTCTCCTCTCCAGTATGTGTTCTTTTATGTCCATGAAGCTTGCCATGACTTGCAAAAGCTTTACCACACTGATTACATTGACAAGGTTTCTCTCTACTTATGTGTTCTTTGATGTACTCGGAGATGACTGTTCTGGGAATAGACTTTACCACATTGATTACATGTGTAGGGTTTCTCTCCAGTATGTGTTCTTTTATGTATGGAGAGACAATAGTGATATGCAAAGAATTTACCACATTCAGTACATTCATAAGGTTTCTCTCCAGTATGTATTTTTTTATGCTTGTGAAGTGTGCCATAATCTGCAAAAGCTTTATCACACTGATTACATTGATAAGGTTTCTCCCCAGTATGTATTCTTTTATGAGATTTGAGATGATGCAGGTGTGCAAAGGCTTTACCACATTCAGTACATTTATAAGGTTTCTCTCCAGTATGTGTTCTTTTGTGATTTTGGAGTTTAGAGTGTTGTGAAAAAGCTTTACCACACTGATTGCATTCAAAGGGCTTTTCTCCAGTATGTGTTCTTTGATGTATGTGAAGATAATTGTGATATGCAAAGAATTTACCACATTTAGTACATTCATAAGGTTTCTCTCCAGTATGTGTTCTTTCATGTCTGTGAAGCATGCCATTGTCTGCAAAAGCTTTATCACATTGATTACATTGATAAGGTTTCTCCCCAGTATGTTTTCTTTTATGTGCTTTGAGATGACTCGGGTATGAAAAGGCTTTGCCACAATGATTACATTCAAATGGCTTCTCTCCAGTATGTGTTCTTTTATGTTTTTGGAGCTGATCATGACTGACAAAAGCTTTACTGCATTGATTACATTCATGGGGTTTCTCTCTAGCATGTGTTCTTTCAGGTATTTGGAGACAACTGGTACCTGCAAAGGCTTCATCATATTGAACACCATCGTATGGTTTCTCTGCAGAATGGCTATTTTCATGCATTTGAAGATGAATGTAACATGCAAAGGCTTTAACACATTGAGTATATTCAGAGGGCTTGTCTCCAGGATGGCTTCTTCCATCCCTGCAAAGATAAGTGACACATGTAAATATTTTACCACATGCATTAGACTGATGAATCTTAATAGCTTTATGAACTAATTTTATACTTTTGTCTAATTATAAAGAGGAATCAGATTTTAAGTTTTGCACTCCTGGTACTTTCCTTCATCATGGAGTGTTTTGTGTCTATGAAGAATCTGTGATGGTAATAATAAGAGTCATCATTTCATAGACCACATTTATAGCATCATTTTATATGAGATTTTTTACATATTTGAAAAGAACCAGATGAATTCAGTTTTAAATAAGCTTTACCATATTTATTGCATTTTTAAGTTTTTCTATAATATAATACATACTATATAAGAAAGTGTGCCAGGACAAACAAAACTAAGTATACAGTCCAACACTCATAGGACTTTTCTTCACTGTGAGTTTGTCTTCCCAATAAAGTTGGAAAACTAATTAAATATAAACTTATATCAAATTCAAATAATCTATTCAATGTTGAAAAACAAAATACCTTTCACATCTTCTCATTATTCTGAGTGAGGTCCAGTCCTTTCCATAACCTGAATGTTCACTTACTCGTGTTCAGAGTGACATATGATATTCTTATTAAATGATGAACAAATTTTTTTTTCATTGAATTTACACAGCTTCACTTTCTGTTCCTCCAGCTTATGTGATACAGGGATTAAAGCTTCTCCACAAGAGTCTTTTTAACTCTCATGATCTCACCCTTTCTATAGGGTTCATAATATCACAATTATATGAGTAACTCTACCTTTACTACAGACTGTTTACTTCTCAGACAGATTTTGACATGTACTTATTATCTATTCAATGTGTATGCCTTGTATAATATCAGAGTTGTATGAAACTAAATGGATTGGCTGTTCTATAATATAGTTATCAAGGGGCTATAATTCTAATGGTGGTGTCAGATAAGTCATTGTTTATTTCTTTTCTTTATTAGAGGAATGCCTTAAAAACATTGATATTGCGGCATATGATTTAGTGAGAAATTGATAATGATCAATATACTTTAATCTGTTCATATGTATACTGTTGCTTTGCTTTAAATCTTCTAGGACACATTACAATTTCTTCAGAGGCAAATTTATATCCAGTTGCACATGAAAATTACCTTTCATGTCTTCTAGGACTTTTGCAATGTTCTTCAAAACTATGGTCTTCCCAACTGTAGCCTAAAATATAGTACCAGAAAATATAGGATATATTATTGGGTATTGTAAAAAAAAATACTAATTTAAGTGAACCATGCCTTGGTTATTCAGCTCATATCTCAAACTTTCTCCAACAAAATTACACAAGAGTATCAGTAACCAAGACACAGTTGTCCTTTTCTTTAAAAATATAAGGGAAAGTTTACAGTCTCACCTATAGCAGTGAGATTCCTGTATGTCTCCAGCATCACATCTTTGTAGAGACTCTTCTGAGAAGGATTTAGCAAAGCCCACTCATCCCGAGTGAAGTCAATGTGCACATCATCATAGTTTATGGTATTCTAGAATAATAAAACCAACAGTAAAACAGAGTCTGATCCTGATATTGTAAATGGATACTTCTTTTACAGTAATATATTCACATGATTCTGGTATGTCCCACACTTCTTCCATGACATAGGTATTATAACTACCTATGTATATTACATAGGTAATTACCATGTTACTTTAGAAAGAAACTGAACAGGAGGACCACATTGCCATTCCCTGGCCTTTAAATAGGATACAGCCTTGAGAAAGAAATGCCAATGAGCAGACATACAGAGACAGACAAGCAAGCAGATCAGTGCTACTGAGAACACATCAGAAAGATTGCATAGACAATTATTAACTACAAAAGAGATGGATATCTTGGGTATATTGGCTTATGCCTTTAATACCAGTATTCTATGTAAAAGCTGATAAATTAAATTGAGTTGGGTGCCAGCCAGAGCCTATGCAGTGAGATACAGTTTAGCCAGAGTTACAAATTGATAAAACTAGGTCTCCTCCCCCAAATGCTGGGAATTGAACTCAGGACCTTTAGAAGAGCAGGCAATGCTCTTAACCACTGAGCCATCTGTCCAGCCCCCCTTTATTCCATTTCTTAATCATTTTATGTCCTCAAATTGTGAACGTAGCTATGTCCCACTTTTGGATGCCCCCCATTTCCTAAAGTATTTTTCCTTTTTTAGCTGCTCCTTTCAATATATATCTTCAGTAGAGTTACCACTAATATCCATATGACAGAGTCTATCCTACACTGTTTTGAGATTTCTTCTTCAAATGGAGTTAATCAAAAACTCTTCACTTTTGCCTCAGGTAGATTCTTGGGACCATGGCAAAATTCAACCACATCCTTCACCAAAATATCACAAGAATGACTTCTAAGCAACATACTTAAATCCTACTCTGAAACCTCTTGATCTGGCTCCTGATATTTCACATCATTATCCAGGTCACATGTCAGTGGATATTAGCATAAGTAAAGAATCATCACAGTACAATCCACAGACCCAGAGAGGAAGGTTGTAGTAGGGGATGCATTGATTTCCCATGGGAAGAGAAAACAGATTAGGTTTTTATGAGTGGACTGGGAGCAACAACAGGAAGGGTCATGGGAGTAATTGAGGATCAGAAGGAGAGGTGACTGAAATAGAGAAACTTTTAGGGTTGATGTGGAAATTTACTGCAGTAGAAACTTCTGCAAGCTATGACGGTGACATTAGTGAGGACTCTCAATAACTAGAAATGTAGATGCGTCATCTTCTGTAATGACAGACATATGGCTCCAAATAGTGGGACTAGAAAAGAAAGCCAGCCATAAATTATTCAACACATACTTGTGTTGTCTGGAAAATATGTCAGGGAACTGGTGTCTTAACTTGGTGTAATGGCAAACCAGTGACTGGACTAAATTGAGGCCCAAACTAAATCATCACTGGCTGGATGAGAAGGAAGAAGTTGGATGGCTCAGAGATTTAGAGTAGAACAAAATTTAAGTAACAAAAAAGAAAATAATGGCCAATAATGACTCCTAGCTCTACTCTGCCTGATAAAATCATAGATTGTTTCCTATCCTAATTGTCATCAGAGGGGTTTCCTCTGACAATTGATTGTGGCAGATGCAGAGAACTTCACCCAAACACTAGATGAAGCACTGGAAGGATGCAGAAATTTGGATGGAAGTTTGTATAGTGGCCAGAGATGTCAAGGACACCAGAAAAAACACAACCCAGAGTCAACTAAGCAGGGATCATAAGGGCTTAAAAAGCCTGACAGAGCAATTATGGAGCTTGCAGGGTCTGAGTCCGATCCTCTCTATGCATATTGTGGTTGCTTTGCTTGGTGTCTTTGTGGTGTCTGTAAGAATGTGAGCATTTCTGACTCTTTATATTGCTCTTGGGACTCTTTTCCTTCTACTGGGCTGCCTAATTTCCCAAAAATATGAAGGTTTGTGTCTAGTCTTATTGTATCCTGTCATAATATTCAGTTTATATACCTGGGAGGCCTACTATTTCTGAAGAAAACAGAGGAACAGTGGATCTGAGGCAGTGGGAATCTTGGGGACTAGGAAGAACAGACAGAGTTTAGGCTGTGGTCAGGATGTATTGTATGAGAGAACAAATAAAGAGAATAAACAAAAAGAAATGAAAAAGCAGCTTTAATTCTAACTTATGATCCTCATACTCTTTAACAGCCCTATGCTGTTCAAATATCCAAATTCACCTCTGATAATCAAGAAAAAATATTGTTTTGTGATAGCTTGTAAAATCAATAAACAAAGTAAACTATTCAGACATATAATGGCACAGGATATATTCCCATTTAGAAAGAAAGAAATGTGACTGGTGGTGGTCCAGGCTCCAATTTGGGCAGACATTTCATACTCACATACACACCTCAACAGACAGAAAAGCAGGTCAGCAGTCCATGAAACTCCCCCTCTCCTTTAGTTCCCATAGACACAATCCCACAGCAATTCCACAGCCTTCACCCATGTAGCCATATCCCCACACCCAAACTGGGTGTGAGACCCCTGCTTATGAGCAGGTCAAACAAGCCAGAAGAAGAGGTAGGTGAACTCAGACTAAGACTCCCTGATGAAACATAGTCCACATGAGCCATTATAAATCTAGGCAGACTGCCCAGGAATTGATCTCCTCCACTCTTTGAGTACCTCCCCCACACTACTCCAAATCCCACTTGCCTCCTTGTCACTCTGCTTTAGTGCTCAACATGTGTTGGGATGCTCTGTTTGAACAAAAGGCACACCAGCTGCTAGAAGTCCATGTAGGCCACCTGCCCACAGACATCCCCACTCTCACAGTTCCCAACACCACACTATTCACATCTGCCATTCACATTTTCTCAGTCCCCAACTGTCACACAGATAACCTAAAAGAACAAAGGGCACATCTGCCACCAGATTTCTGGTCCCAAATATGGATAAGGGGGACCATTGTTGAACCACAGGCTAGCTACACAGACCAGAAAAAGAGAGGAGAGCAAATAGAAACCAAAGAACAAAACATTCATTCAAAAGGCACAAAATGAGAAATAGAAATCTAGACTCATAATCACCACAAATGCAGATACACAGATGCCAGCTAAAGAACACAAAGAACAGCCAGGGCAATTTGTACCCATCAAAGCCCAGCTATCCTACTAAAAGTCCTCAATACTCCAATACAGCAGAAGCAGAAGTAAAAGACCTTAAAACAAACTTTATAAAGATGATATCGTTCGATTCCCCGACGGGGTTCAAAAAAAAAAAAAAAAAAAAAAAGGAAAGATAAGGATGAATAAAATATTGGAGAAAATGGATAAATCTCTAGAAATCCAAGAAAAAAATCCAACAAGTCAAAGGAAACAGACAAAACTGTTCAAGACGTGGAAGTGGAAATAGAAGCAGTAAAAAAAAAATCACCAACTCAAATGACTTTTGGAAATGAAAAATCAAGGTAAGTGAACCAGAATTATAGAAGAAAGCCTTGCAAAAATAATAGAAGAGATGGAGGAGAGAATCTTTGGTGTTGAGAATATGATAGAAGAAAATTATAAATCTAAAACATTGCTGAAACATAATATCCAGGAAATCTGGAAATCTATAAAAAGATCAAACCTAAAATAGGAATAAAAGGAAAACACTTCCAGTCCTTAGACCCAAAAATATTTCCAAAAAAATAATCATAATCAAAATTTTTCTTACTGAAAGGACACCAGGTAAACACAGCCCACAGAATAACCTAAGCAGGCCTCATAGGTGTCCACAGTAACTAAACAATCATGAAGCTTGCATGAGTGTATGCCATGTTCTCTGCTTATATATTAGGGTTGTGTAGCTTGGTGTTTTTGCAGGACTCATAAACCTATGTGTGGAAGGTGTCTTGGGATCCTATTCTTCCTATTGGGCTACTTCATCAGGCCTTGATATGAGGATTTGTGCCTAGTCTTATTGTGAATTAATATGCCATGTTTGATTAATATTCCTGCGAGGTCTTCTCTTTTAAGAAGGAAATGGAGGGGGCGGGGATCTGGAGGAGATGGAGCAGGGGAGGGGAAGGAAAGGGGCAAAGGGAGGGGAAACTGTAGTTGAGATGTATTGTATGAAAGAAGAATTTTAAAAAGAAAACAAAGAGCAATGTGGACATTGTTGGGAAAGACTGGACCAAGTAAAATTAAAACTCAGCAGGACAAAAACCAAATCCCACAGTTCTGTCACAAACACATTGGGCTTCATTCTCAAAGAGTTTACATAGTGCTATCCCTGCATCTTTTCATTCATGTTTCTCATTTGCTAATTCCACTCTCTGTGTGCAGCTACCCATGGCAGACGCCTATCCTGTGTTTTCAAAAGAACACAAGCTTCATCTTCACAGCTTCATGAGATCAATTCTCAAAGGCTCCTCACGAGGTTTCTGACCCTGCCAAACACAGATGGGTTCACCAGTGCTGAACTGAAACCACAGAGGAAGAATCCATGACCTTTACATTTGCATCTTTATTGTTTCCAGAACCAGGACAACATGTATGATCATGACAAGTCTGGCTTCTATGTTGGTGTAGGCCTATATTTCTGTATGGTGTACCAGCCAGGCATAAAAGCCATAGGCCGGGTCTGAGCTGATTATGTAGCTCTGCAGACAAGGTGTCTCTGCATAATAATAGCAAGAATGTACTGCTCCTTTCTTCTTTTGTTAGAAATGTAGATCTCCTGAGGAGAGGTGTTGGCTGAAACTGGTCAGCATGTTTGGTGCTTATTTCTTGGTAATTTGGAGGAAGTCTTATAGAGATGCTAATTCATGGCCTACGGGACAGCCACCATACAGGTAGATGCAGATGGACATGACTAAAGGCCATTCACCAGGGTTACCTAGGATACAGCTATGAGAGATGTTTTCCTCGCTCAATTCATGCGATTTATAAACTGTTTGGAGAATAAACGAGAGAGATCTTGCCCTTCCATGATGACCGTGTAAGTTGTGTCTGATTATTCCTCGTGACTACATTTCAGTCCAGTTAGGGAATATAATTGTCTGTGTTGAACACACATGGGCTCCAACATGTTGGGATGGACCCTAACAGAGTTGCATGGACTAGAGTTGCAGTAGATTTTTTTTTTTAGGAAGTTGAATCCTGGAACTAGGAAACATTTTGCTTACTCCTTCCATCAGTTGAAAGTTTAGCTGTATGGAATCTTACCCTTAAAGCAACTTGCTAGGCTTCCTCTCTAGAGCAATGGGCTTTTCTTTAATGGTGACAATCTACTTGAAAATTTCTGCCTGTTTTTCCATACGACTGCCATCTAAAACTTCCCAATGCTTTTTCTTCTACCAAACAAACTTTTCCTTTCTTTCTGTCCCACTTGTTTCATTTTTTACTGTAGACTTGAATGAGTCATCAATAATCACCATCCAACAGAAGCAACACTTTGTCTGAGAAATCAGCCCTTGTAATACAGGTCTTCATTTGTTTGGTTAGAGCTACTCTGAGATATTTTATGTTGTTTGTGTCTAACGTAAAGGGTGATGTTTCCCTGATTTCTTTCTCAGCTCATTTATCATCTGTGTAAAGGAAGGCTACTGATTTATTTTTAGTTATCTTGTATCCTGCTACTTTACTGAAAGTGTTTCCCAGTTGTCGAAGTTCCTTGGTAGAATTTTTGGGGTTGTTTATGTGAACTGTCATATCATCAGCAAATAGTGAGAGTTTGACTTCTTTTCCAATTTGTATCCCCTGAATCCCCTTTTGCTGTCTTATTGCTATAGCTAGGACCTCAAGAACTATATTGAGACAGTGGACAACTTTGTCTTGTTCCTGATTTCAGTGGGATTGCTTTGAGTTTCTCTCCATTTAGCTTGATGTTGGCTGTTTGCTTGCTGTATATTGCCTTTATTATGTTTAGGTATGTTCCTTGTAACCCTGTTCAGTCCAAGACCTTTATCATGAAGGGTTGTTGAATTTTGTGTAGGGCTTTTTCCAGCATCTAATGATATGATCATGTAGTTTTTATCTTTCTGTTTGTTTATATGATGGATTGCATTGACAGATTTTCATATGTTGAACCATCCCTGCAAGAAATTGAAGAATTCACCAGAAAACAGAAAGATCTGCCATATTCTTGGGTATACAGAATTAACATGGTAAAAACGGCAATCTTACCAAAAGCAATTACAGATTCAATATACAATGCCCATTGAAATCCCAGGAAAATTTTTCACAGACGTTGAAAGAACAGTACTCAAATTCATTTAGAAAAGCAAGAAACCCAGGATAGACAAAACAATCCTGTACAATAAAAGAAATTTCTGAGGCATCACAATTCCTGCCTTCAAACTCAACTACAGAGCTACAATACTGAATACAGCCTTGTATTGGCATAAAAACATACAGGAAAACCAAATAAAATGAACTAAAAACCCAGATATTAATCCACACACCTTCAAACACCTGATTTTTGACAAAGAAGCAAAAAAATGAAAATGGAAATAAAAAACATTCAACAAATGGCGCTGCTATAACTGGATATCAACATGTAGAAAAATAAAAATAGATCCATATCTGTTACCATGCACAAAACTCATGTCCAAATGGATCAAATCCAACCACACTGAACTTCAGAGAAGAGAAAGTGGGAAGTACACTTGTATGCATTGGCAGAAGACCACTTCCTAAATACAATCCCAGTAGCACAGACACTGAGAGAAACAATTAATAAATGGAACCTCCTGAAACTGAGATGCTTCTATACAACAAAGGACATGGTCAACAATACAAAATAGCAGCCTACAGAATGGGAAAACACCTTCATCAACCCCACACTGAACAGAAGAATGATCTCTAAAATATACAAAGATATCAACAAATTGGTCATCAAAAGAACAAAAAATCCAATTAAAAAATGAGGTACAAACCTAAACAGAGAACTCTAAACAGAGGAATCTAAAATGGCTGAAAGACACTTAAGGAAATGCTCAACATCCCTAGCCATCAAAGAACTGCAAAGCAAAACAACTGAGATTCTATCTTACACCTGTAAGAATGGCCAAGATCTAAAAGACTGATGACAACTTGTGCTTGAGAGGATGCGGGGTAAAGAGAACACTACTGCATTGCTGGTGGGAGTGCAAACAGGTACAGTCCCTTTGGAAACTGATGTATGGCGATTTCCTCAGAAAATTAACAAACAACCTTCCTCAATGCTCAGCAATACCA
This sequence comes from Alexandromys fortis, assembly GCF_014885135.2. Lineage (NCBI taxonomy): Eukaryota > Metazoa > Chordata > Mammalia > Rodentia > Cricetidae > Alexandromys > Alexandromys fortis. Next base: position 75,589 of record NW_026068370.1, on the reverse strand, counting down.
CTTTTGGGTATATACCCAAAGGATACTCAATGGTACCACAAGTACATGTGCTCAACTATGTTCATAGCAGCATTGTTTATCATATTTAGAACCTGGAAACAACCTAGATGCCCCTCAACTGAAGAATAGATAAGGAAAATGTGGTACATTTACCCAATAAAGTACTACACAGCAGAAAAAATAGTGACAAATTGAAATTTGTAGGCAAATTAATGGATCTAGAAAACATCATATTGAGTGAGGTATCCTAGACTGAGAAACACAAATATCATATGTACTCACTCATAAGTGGCTTTTAGACATAAAGCAAAGAAAACCAGCCTACAATTCACAGTCCCAGAGAACCCAGACAATAATATGGACCCTAATAGAGACATACATGAAACCAGTTTACAATAGGAAGAAGAAAATGGTAAGATCTTGAGTAAATTGGGAACATGGGGATCATGGGAGAGTGTAGAAGGGGAGGGGAGTAAGGGAAGGGAGCAGAGAAAAATGTATAGCTCAATAAAATCAATTAATCAATAAATAAAAGCAAAAAAAGAAGAATGCAACAGTAAAAAATAAAATAAATCAGCCCTTTACTTTTGAATTTAGGCTTACTCAATTTCTCAGGTAATGGAAAAAGTAAGAATTATTTGGGGCAAAAATATAATACAACTGACCTCTTGTTTAATTTTCATGAAGTCTGATTCTCACTAAAATTCTATGAACTCTACCTTCACTGTCTGCATTACTCTCAACAATCCCATCTTCCCAGTCCCATAAGAACAACCAGTGGAGCTCTGTGTATAAGTTTCTAGAAATTTTGCCATCTAAACTCCTAATATCGTCAACAATCCTACAAAAGACATGAATCACAGGTCGTTTGCAGTAACAAAATCACTCGGGTGTACCACTTTTCATGATAACTTGCTAGTTACTTACTGTGATTAAATTCTAACCTAAGCATCTCAGGGTTTCTTTGGCTGATACTGCCAGATCACAGTCCATCATTATTGGAGCTTAGGATAGAAATTAAAGTTAGCAACTAAAGTAACAATAACCATGGGGAAATGTTTTTATTAGCTTTCTCTCTGACTTGGTCACTGTCTCATGCTCAGCCAGCTCTCTTATCCAGTCCAGCTCCACTTGCTAATGAGTATTACCACACTCAGTGGAGGAGCCTTCCTATATCAGTCATCAATCAACACAATTTCTCACAGACAAAGTCACTAGGGATTCTGAGTGTTCATGCCCTCAACTGATGTTTCCTCAGAAGACTCTAGGCTACATCATGTTGACAGGTCAATCTAATTCAAAGAGACCACAATATATGAGAAAGTTTTAAAAATCAAAACCAGTGTATTAACCACATCAATCACTTAAAGAGCAGAAAGACATCATAAAGATAGCAACAATTGGAAAACACAGATATCCATAGAAATAGTGAAAGGCAAGACTCTAAATTCAAGAAAAGGAAACTAAAACTGACTCTCCACAGACAGCATCCAAACCAACAAAACCTCAAGGAAGTCACAAAAATATACTAAGCTTTCTGAATACAAAAACTGACTCATGCTGGAGAACATGTGGAATATGGAAAACACTCCTCCACTGCCGGTGCGTGTGCAAACTTGTACAACCATGTTGGAAATCATTATTTCAGTTTCTCAGAAAATTGTGAATCATCCTACCTCAAGAACAAGCAATACCACACTTTGCCATGTACCAAAGGATGTCAATCATAACACAAGGGCATTTGCTCAACTATGTTCATACCAGCATTATTTGTAATAGCCAGAACATGAAAACAACCTAGATGCCCCTCAACCAAAGGATGGATAAAGAAAATGTACATTCACACAATGGAGTACTACTCAGTGGTAAAAAACAATGACATGGAATGGATGGAAATAAAAATATCATTCTGTTTGAGGTAACCCAGACTCAAAAATCAAGAAAACAGTATTGCTTACTCAAATGTAGATACTACTTAGAAAGCAAAGGATAACCAGTCTATAGTCCATAACTACAGAGAAGCTAGGTAACAAGGAGAACATAACAGAAACATATGTGGATCCACCTGGTAAGAGAAAATAGACAAGATCTCCTGAGTAAACAGGGACAACAGTCCAGTTAGGCAAGGTCATAAAAGTTTACAGAGATCTTGTATTTCGGTTAAAGTAGTAAAACTACAGCAATTGGGCTTCGTGATAAAGTCAGTTCTTTATCCAGATTTTTCTTTGCCTTTGTCTGTGGACCCCAAGAAATGGCCACTCATGCCATTTATCAATCATTGAAAACTGATTATAAAACACCATATTACTAATTTTTATTGGCAGCCTTGAGTACCATCCCAAGTACCCCTCAGGTTTCAGAACTGGATATCTATGGAAAGCAAGGATCTCAGGGTAAAACATTTAACTCAAGTATATTACCTCTGCATCTTCTTTATTTTTCATGCTAGAGTAAAAATGAAGTGATGGTGCATGGAGGAGAGGAAGAATAAGGAGAAGAAAGGAGAGTAAGGGCAAGTAGTAGAAGTAGGGGAGGTGTTTAAGTAGAGTAAGAGTAAGTGCAGATCTCCATGAGAATTCTAGTTTTTACAGACATGGTTTAAAAAATCCGTAGGCAAGGACAATATTAATTTGCATATCAAAATCATAAAAAGTGGCAGGTAGAACCTGACAAAGCAGTTCTCCAGAACAGGTGACCTGACCTAGGAAAGAGCCAGCATCCAAAGGGAAGATTCTGACATTCCAATCCCTTAGATAAAGTTATTAAACATCCCTGAATCCTTGATTCACCCATAGTCCTTATCTAATCTCTGCTGTGATACACACCTCTGGGTGTGTTAGCAAAGGTGGGGCATGCTGCCTTCCAGCTCAGTGCCTGTCTACAAGAGAAATTTCTGTGAACGCCAGTGCTCCAAGGCCTCATTGTGTGGGGAAATGGAGCAAGGACAATCCACCGATCACGCAGAAGTTGCTCTGCTGTGGTGTTCTGAGAATGTGGCCCATTTCAAAGGGAAGAATCTTGGCTTAACAACGTTTTTACAGATCTGATGGTGACTTTTTCAAAAGACAAGTGTTCCCACAGCTCTACAAAATAGGTTGTTTCCTATGGGTGAGTACATATACACTTCCCGTGTATCTGCTTATTGGTCTACACATTGACTGTATGTATACTCTTGTGGACTCCAATAAATTTTAACAGCTATGAAAGCAGGAAACCTCTCATGTTGCTTCCTTCCCTTCCCTTTCTACACTCTGCCTTCAACAGCTTCAGAGTAAGTAAGTGGACTCAATTTTTTCACATATCTCTCTTCAACTGTGAGTCCCCAGGAAAAGTCAGATTGATTAGAGGACTCTCATTAACTGGTTTATTTTTCCTTCACAATGACCAGTCAAAGCCTAGCCTGGAAGCAATTGCAATAGTGTTTTCCCAGCACTGGGTAACAGAGGCAGAATTAGCAATTCTCAAGTACATAATGTGTGGGCAAGATTGAGTTAGAAAACACACTGATATAAAGAGAAATAAAAAAAAAATCAATAACACTCAGTAAAACAGGAATATAATGTTTAAAAAAAGGTGGGGAACAGAATAAAATATTCATTAGAACAGTAATGCATTTAAAGAAATGAAATTTGAAAGAGAATACAAATAATGGGCTTTTTAAAAAAATGAAAATAATGTATTTTAAAATCAGTAAGATAGGGGCTGTAGAGATGGCTCAGCGGTTAAGAGCACTGACTTCTCTTCCAGAGGACCTGGATTCAGTTCCCAGCACCCACATGGCAGCTCACAACTGTCTGTAACTCTTGCTCCAGGGGATTTGACAACTTCACACCAATGTTCATAGAGTTAAATAAATCATAATAAATTTTTTTAAAAAATCAGTAAGATAAACCTCAGGTACATTGACTTTGAAAAGGAGTAGGCCATTCCCTTTTAGATGGCATGGCTCTGATAAAAGACAGAATGATATTGCTCACATGCTCATGTTTGCTGCTGAGATCTGGAACCTGACATACAGAGTTCCAGTCAATGGCCTATTTCTCAGTCCTTGGAGCTGTATTAACTGAATAAAGCAGGATTGAACATGTCTGCACAGGACAGTTACCTAATTTGAAATTCAATATTCACTGGCTCAAGCTAACCTTCCTATTATAAACTCACAAATCAGGGCTGTCTTCATTCACATGACATGAATTAGTACATCCCAGAATATTAAAAAATATTACTGAGCTGGATGGTGATGGCACACGCCTTTAATCCCACCACTGGGGAGGCAGAGGCAGGTGGATCTTTGTGAGTTCAAGGCCAACCTGGTCTACTAGAGCTAGTTCCAGGACAGGCTCCAACGCTACAGAGCAACCCTGTCTCGAAAAAAAAAAACCAAAAAAAAAAAAAAAAAAAAAGAAAAATTAAGGCAGGGCGGTGGTGGCACACGCCTTTAATCCCAGTACTCGGGAGGCAGAGGCAGGTGGATCTCTGTTCGAGACCAGCCTAGTTCCAGGACAGGCTCCAAAAACCACAGACAAACCCTGTCTCGAAAAAACCAAAAAAAAAAAAAAAAGAAAAAAGAAAAATTACTGAAACCACCTGTGTTAGTTATGAATTTTATGGATGTGAAGAGATACATGAGCACCATAACCCTTATCAAAAACCATTTCATCAGGGTGGTTCATTTAGACTTCCAGAAGTTCAGTCCATTGTCATTATGGTGGGGAGAATTATGTTGTGCAGGACAATTTTGCTGCAGGCCCCAGGAAGTTGACTGAAATGCTTGGCAGTATCCAGAACATAGGAATTCTCAAAGCCCATCCCCAGTGCCACACTTCTTTCAACAAGACCATACAGATTCCAGCAAAGCCACACTTTGTAATAGCACCAATCCCTATGAGATTATAGAAGCCAATAACATTGAAACTACCACACTGCCACAATCAGGTCCTTTCTCAGACTGGTGACTCCAGCAGCTGATTTCCTCCCATTTCCTCTGCAGTGCAGTCAGTAAATATTCTTTCTACTCTGGTCTGAAGGAAGAAACCATGTTCCACATGCAGATCCTTCTCCTGTGAGTGTAATGAATAGTTGACTTCATGACTCAAGGGGGTAATTTTAAAAGTCTGAGGCCACACAGTCATTTAAGAATTTTGAATCATTACCGGGCAGTGGTGGCGCACGCCTTTAATCCCAGTACTAGGGAGGCAGAGGCAGGCGGATCTCTTAGAGTTCGAGGCCAGCCTAATCTACAAAAGCTAGTTCTGAAACAGGCACCAAAGCTACAAAGAAACCTTGTCTCAGAAAAAAAAAAAAAGAATTTTAAATCAAGACACCAAGGTTATTGACCTGGAATGCCACAGAATGGGATCGAGGTCTCATATAAAAACATAAGAGACCTTATCCCAGCAATATTTTTGTACAATGCTGGCAGTGCAGCTATTCTAGAATATACCTTTCCAGTGAGAAAACACTGCACACACTTAAGAGATTAATAAAGAAAAATCTGCACAATGATAGCATGCATCCATCTCTGGCAAATGCTCAAAGAGGAGAGAATTTAGAATAAACATTGCATTCCACATACTCTGCCATTTTTGAGTTTCTTTTAGGTTCAGACTCTAGCTTACACTTTGAAGAAATTAAATATAGCCATGGGAAACTGCAAGTCTTGCCAGTTAGGGAATTGGGACACTCACACAGCAAGGATATTGCCACAATTATGTCAAAAGTGTGTAAGTGACCTGAGCAGCAGGTCATACTTTACTGACAGGGCCCTTCGTGCAGGGCCAGAAGGTGAGAAAGACAGGAAAACTGGAACTAAAGTATGACAAAAACTGAGACAGAGAAGTCTTGTATAAGCTATGTCTTATTCCAAGTAAGCTTCTGAAGATGAATAGCTTCTTGTATACCATTTGTAAGGGGAAATGGGAGGAAATAGGAGACTTCTAGGAAATCAGCAGAAATTACCACACAATGGGACAAACTCAGACTAAGGTTAATGAAGCAATGCTACACAAGAGCAGGGTGGTGGTGGCGCATGCCTTTAATCCCAGTACTTGAGAGACAGAGGCAGGCGGCTCTCTGGGAGTTCAAGGCCAGCCTGGTCTCCAAGAGCTAGTTCCAGAAGAGGCTCCAAAGCCACAGAAAAACCCTGTCTCAAAAATGAATGCAACACAAGAAAAAACAAAGGCAATCTCAAGAATATTATGGACTATGCCCAAAGTGGCCTTGGGACCATAGCTCACTGTGGTGGGAAGAGTTGGGTGCTCAGGATCTGAAGAACCTCTCCAGAAAGGCACTGGTTCCAGATCCTTACCATCTCTCCCAAACATATTCCTGGTTACAATGAAGAAATTCTATTATATTCTCCATAACTCAGGACCTTAGGCAAAACCCCAAGGCCTAGACTCTCACTAGGCTGTTCCTAGCTGGTTTTGAGAAGGAGCTTAGTTATTTCTCCATGAGTTGGACCCTAAATGGAAAGACATCATTGATATGGCCAGCTCTCAACACAACAGCATTTTCCTTTTCAAATGACTGTCACTTTTCTCAGCATATACATCTGGCAGAACTATAATTTTCTCTAAAAAGAACTGGACCTTTAAGTCACACCACACCCTAATGTTCATTGTGATCCCATAATGACCTTGAGCAGCACGTTAGAGGTTTCTTCATTGATTTGGGACAGGATTAGTGGCTGTTTATAAATCAGTGGTGTCTCTGTCACGGTCTAGAGCAAATGTTTAAACAATCCATGTAAACAATTTTGTATCCTAGCATCTTAATCTCTAACAGGCCTAGTTAGCACACTACTTTGCTATCTTTGGGTAATTTAGAGGCAGGCTTCCTCAGCTAATATCTTCTAAGCATTGGTGATGCCTTTACATCAAATTTCTACTCTTCTGCACCACCGGTTAGTGGTAGAGTGGGAAGGAACGCAAGAATGCCATTTACAAACTCCACAAAATTAACTCCAAAGGGATCTTACTCCTAAGTGTTAAATGCAAAGGGCATAGCTTCTTAAAGATAATAGATAAACTAGGCATCTCCAAGTTTGGGATCCTGCCTTCCATACGTATCAAAACCACGTTGATGTGAACTACAAAGATGTTTCTACACACAATTCCCGGCTGGAAATGCTTTTCACAGATGCAGCCCACAGAGGGAAGTTATTCACAGGCCAAGACCTGGTTCTGGCGAGTTGCAAAGACCACATGGGACCTCAGAGAACTCTGATGGTAGCAGTGGGTTCCTACACTCGCTCAGGGAGGGCCTGCCACACTGTCTCCCGTGGCTTACGATCCTCCCCTCCTCATCTTGGAACAGCAACCCCTTACTCACCAAGTCGTGGCTTCCAGGCTCACCCATGCCCTCCTCAGAGCTCCCAGCAGTAGCGCTCACAGCTCAGAACACAATCCACTGGTGTCTGCTCAGCCTTAAAAACAATCCAGCAGCATGGCGCCAGGAAGTGCCCTGCCTGACTTCTGACTGACAGGTCAGCCTGGAGGTCTTGATTGGCTAGTGAGGCTTGAGTGACAAGAGCACCTCCCTGAGCCTTACAGTATGCTTAAAGATACACCACAGGGTTACTAGGTCCTGCCTTCCACCCTAGACCCAGACTTTTACAGATCTGCAGACATATGAAATTCAATATCACTTATGCCTCTCTCAGATAGATTACACAGCTGTCTTTCTGCAATCCACAATCACATTGCCTTCATCCTCCTGGACATGAAGTGACTAGGTAGCACAGCCCATTACACATTCTCTTGTTCAAAAGATGGAAGGGTGCACAGAATACTATTGAGTACAGATTTTAGAAACCAAAGATGATGTTTGTTCTGTGCCTTCAGTCTGACACCAGGAGTCACAGGCACTTCTGACAGCCATGAGAGCAACTCAAAAACCAAATGACAACTAAGTTGATATCTTTTTCTCCTGCCAGAATATTGCATGATAGCTACAGACTATGTCCTGTTACAGACTATGACCAGCTGGCAAATTTAGCTCAGGTTCTCAGGTGTCCACCATTACAGAGGCTTTGAGACTGCCACATTCTTAAGCTTAAGTGGGTACAGTCATACGGATTTTTAGTCTACTTGCTCTATTATTTTAACTCTTGTAATTACACAATTAGAAGAATTCTGAATCCTCTCCTCTGTTAAAAGCCATAGATTTATCCATTATAGGCTCCTTGTCTTATGAATCAATTAGCCTGTAGGTGTTTCCATTGGCTGACTCTGGGTGCTGACTGAGGGAGATATAGCCCTTTAAACTTTCATGTCTGCCTTTCTATGTTTTTATTTTTCTATTTTTTATTTTACTATTAATTTCTCTGCCTCTGTACCTCCAATCAACCTATTAGATGTCTGTGTCAGTCTGGAGACAAAGTCTTGAAATAATTTATCTGGTCCCTGTCTTATACTAGACAACTCCCCAGCCTGTTCATTAGAAGACCAAAGTCTATGCCAGGCCTTCTTGGCAGCTGCATTAACGTGGACAGTTCTTTTTTCCTTCTGAGCAAGTAAACTCAACCTACATAGAAAAACATGATACGTACTTACTTGTAAGTAGATATTATCTGTTGAGTAAAGAATCATCACAGTATAATCCACAGACTCATAGAGGCTAAATAACAAAGATGTCTGTAGTAGGGGATACGTAGATATCCCATGGGAGGAGGAAATAGACTAGATTTTGTGGTTGGACTGGGAGCAGCAATAGAAAGAATCACGGAAGTAATGAAGGGACAAAAGGAGAGAATATGGGGAGAGATGAGAAGAATAGGAAAGCTTTTAGGGTTGATGTGGAAACCTAGTGCTGCAGAAATTTTCTGTGATCTATGAGGGTGACCCTAGTGAGGACTCCAGGTAACTAAGAATATAAAGCCTGAATTAGCCAACTTTTGTAATCACATATGGATCCCAGTGTGGACCTAGGAAAGAGAGCCAGACATATAATATTCAACATACATGTGTTCCGTCTGGAACGTATACCAGGGAATTGGTGGCTTATAATGGTATAGTGGCAAACCAATAACTAGACTAACTTGAGGTCCAAGCCAAAAGAGGCAACCCATGCCAAACATTGACTGTATGGAAAGGAACAAGAAGTTGGATGGCTCAGAGGTTTAGAGTGGAACAAAATACAAGTAACATAAAAGAAAAAAAAAGGACAACATAATGATTCCTGGTTCTAATCTGATATAATCATAGATTGGTTTCCTAGCCTAATTGTCATCAGAGGGGCATTTTCCAGCAGCTAATTGTGGCAGATGCAGAGATCGTAACCCAAAGACTAGCTGGAGCTCTTGGAACTCTGCAGATATTTGGGTGGAGGATTTTTAGAAGCTGGAGGTTTAAAGGACACCAGAAGAACACAGCCCACAGAACTAACTAAGCAAAGATTATATGGGCTCAGATAGCCTGATACAGCAATTATGGATCTTCTAGATTCTGAGTCCAGTCCTCTGCATGCATGCTGTGGTTGCTTAGCTTGGTGATTTTCTGGGACTCCTAACAGTAGGAGTGTGGGTGTTTCCTGACACTTTTGCCTGCCCTTGGGATGCTTTTCTTCCTGAGTTGGTTGCCTAATCCTGCCTGGATATGAAGCTTTCTGCCTACTGTTATTGTATCTTGTTATTATATGTTCATTTGATATCCCTGCGAGGCCTGCTCTTTTCTGAAAGGAAACAGAGGGACAGTGGAGCGGGGGGGGTGGGAAGTTGGGCAGGGGGGGGGGGGAGTAGGATGAGTAGATAGAGCTGAGGCTGTGCTCAGGATGTACTGTATGAGAGAGGAAGAAATAAAAAGAATGAAAAAAGAATGAAAAAAGAAGAAATGAAAATGCTTTTAGTCTAACATCAATGATCCTCACAATCTTTAACAGCCCCAACACTGTTCAAGTATTCAAAGCTTCTTCTGATACTCAAGACAATATCTTGTGTGTGACATCTTGTAAATTCAAGAAACAAAGTAAATCTTTCTGACATACAATGGCACAGGATATATTCCTTGTCAGAAAGGGAGGAATGAGACTGGCTCTGTTCCAGCCCCCAACTTGGGCAGGCATTCCTACTCACATACAGACCACACAAGCCAGAAGAACACTTAGGCTACCAGTCCATGAAACTTCTCCATTCCTTTAGTTTCCACAGACAAAATCCCCCAACCTCTGTCCTAACACTACCCCTGAGTCATAACCCCACCCCCAACTTGGGTGCGAATCCTTTGCTCAAGAGCAGGCCACACAGGTCAGAGGAACAGGCAGGTGGACTCAAAGACTCCCTGATGAAACAGAGTCCACACCAGACGTTAGAAATCAAGATAGACTGCCCATACATGGATCTTTTCTACTCTTTGAGTACCTCCTCAAACACTACCTGATGGCCTGGCGGTGGTGCACGCCTTTAATCCCAGCACTCAGGAGGCAGAGGCAGGCGGATCTCTGAGTTCAAGACCAGCCTGGTCTACAGAGCTAGTTCCAGGACAGGCTCCAAAGCCACAGAGAAACCCTGTCTCGAAAAACCAAAAACAACAACAACAACAACAAAAAAACACCTGTTCAGCGGCCCAGCAAGGGCAATGGCTCTCAGATAGCAGCACAGAGTTGACACTGCACACTTTGGAGAAGCCCGGGGTAACAGGATTGCAGAGAAAAACNAAAAAAAAAGCCAACACTACCTGATGCATGACTAATAAAAACTCAGGGTCAGAAATTGGAGTCCAACCTGAATATAAGAATAGTAAAACAGTCAGCCACTGGCTGTTACTTTGACCTCAGTCTGAAATGGCTATCCTGCCTCCAGGAATCTCAGAATGAGACTGTGTGTCTGAGAGCTGTCTCCCTAGGTCTTATTTTCCTCTCTAGGGTTGGTATTAAAGGCATGCACCACTGGGATTAAAGGTGTGTGTTATTGAGGCCACTGGGATTAAATGCATGTTATTGTGGCTACTGGGATTAAGGGTGTATGTCATTGTGGTGACTGGGATTAAAGGTGTATGTCGTTGTGGTGACTGGGATTAAAGGTGTATGTCGTTGTGGTGACTGGGATTAAAGGTGTATGCCGTTGTGGTGACTGGGATTAAAGGCATGTGTTACCATAACCTGGTCTGTAAGGGTGACTAGTGGGATTGCTTTACTCTCAGATGTTCAGGTAGTCTTGATCTATTAAAATACAATTGAAATGCCACTATAACTATCCCTCGTCCTACTTGCCTTCTTGTCACTGTGTCCTAGTCCTCAACATGGGTGCAGGTGTTCTGTTTGAACAGAAGACACATCAGCTGTGAGAAGTCCATGTAGGCCACCTGCCCACAGACATCCCTACTCTCAGAGGCCCCCACACCACACTGTCCACATCTGCTCTCCCCCCTCCACATTTTCTCAGCCCTCAACTTGCACTAAGACTCACTGACAGAACAGAGACCTCACCTGTAACCAGATTACCAGCCCCAAACATGATTGTGAAAGACCTCTGTTGAACCATAGGCCCCACAGACCAGAAGAACAGAGAATAAACAGAACCCAAACAACAACACAGCCATTCAAAAGAGACGAAATGAGAAACGGGAACCTAGACTCACAATCACAACAAACCTAGATGTGTAGATGCCAGCTTAAGATGACAAACAACATCCAGGGTAATATGTCCCCACGAGCACCCAGGTATCCTACTACAATGACCCTCAGTATTACAACACAGCTGAAGCACAAGTAAAAGGCCTGAAAATAAACCTTATAAAGATGTAGAGGTCCTGAACAGAGAATGTGAACAAATCCCTTAAAGAAGGCAAGAAAATAATAAACAGAATATTGGAGAAAATGGATAAGTCCCCTAAAGAAAGCCAAGAAAAAACAAACAGTTGAAGAAAATGGACAAAAGTGTTCGAGACCTGAAAATGGAAATATAAGCATTAAAAAAAGCACAAACTCAATGAATTCTGGAAATGAGAAATCTAGGTAAGTGAACAGGGATTACAGAGGGAAGCTTCACCAAAATAATAGGAGAGATGGAGGAGAGAATCTCTGGTGTTGAGAATATGATAGAAAAGTTTTTAAATCGGAAATATTCCTGAAACATAACATCTGGGAATTCTGGAAAACTAGGAATAATAGAAATAGAAGGAAAAAAATTCCAGATCTTAGACCCAGAAAAATATTTAAAAAAAAAAAACTCATAGCCAAAAGATTTTCTCTCAAAAAGAAGGACAGCAGAGAAACACAGTAAGAAGAATCAACTAAGCAGGCCTCATAGGTGTCCACAGTAACTAAGCAGCAATCATGGAGCCCACATGGGCGTGTGCCATGTTCTCTGCATGGTATTTTGTAGCTTGGTATTTTGTAGGACTCCTAATAGTGTGTGGGAGGTGTCTCTGACTTTTGTCTGGTCTTGGGACCTTATTCCTCCTATTGAGTTACGTCTTCAGGACTTGATATATGAGTTTATCTCTAGTATTATTGTAACTTGATATGACATGTTTGGTTGATATCCTTGGAAGATCTTCTCTTTTAAGAAGGGAAATGGAGGAGGAGGAAATTTGGAGGAGAGGGGAGCAGGGGAGGGAAGTGAGAGGACCGAAGGGAAGGGAAGCTATAGTTGAGATGCATTGTATGAGAGAAGAATTTTATAAAGAAAAGAGAGGAGTGTGGACACTGTGGGGGAAGATTGGACCAAAGCAAGACTAAAACTCAGCAGAATAAAAAACAAAACAAACAAAACAAAACCAATTCCTGTAGTTCTGTCTCAGACACATAGGGCTTCACTCTCAAAAAACTTAGATAGTTCTCTACTTGCAACTTTTCTTCCTTTTGATTAGACTTTGCCTCTGGGTTTCTGCAGGCAGTAACACGCAGACACACGGCCTGGAAGGCTTCCTCTCTGATGACTGAAGCATCCTCACTGAGGACAGAAGCGACCGCAGGTCCTCGCAGTCCTTCTCTGGCTTTCATCCCTGCAGCCACTTCACACTCTGTGTAGTTGGTGACTCTTCTCTCTTTTTCGATTGGTTTATACAACTTTATTAAAGAAAAATAAATCAATTACTAGGAGAGTTATACCCCCATGTATTCAGTGTTATATTAAACAGTATTGGAAGATAGATTAACTAATAGCTCCAAGCCTCCAAACAATTTAAATGAAAATCTCTGATGTAGCTCAGACTCCTGTTGCTTCCTCCTCTGTGGAGGAGGTCACTGACTGTATGTTACTATAAGGGACGTACCAACTCTTCATCCTTTTTATTAACTTGGGCATTAAATTTTTATAATTTCACTTTTTTGTTTTCTTATTCCCAGTCTTCATCAAACAACTAGCCAAAGGTGTTGGGTCTTGACAATTGAGTTCCATGCTTCACAACGTAAAAGAAAAGGGGCAAACGGTGATGCCAAGCATCCTGGAGCTGCTGTTTGACAGAGATCACAGTGCTTGGATGGCATGGACTGATCCTTAACTGCCCTTGCTGGAAGTTGCTGCAAGACTCTTGCCTATGACTTTAACATGTTTAATGGTTGACCCCCTTGCTATTAAGGGCCTCTCACCGAAGGCTAGACCTGGGACAATGTAACGATCCTTGTAAAAACTGATGTTAAGAATAAAATTTATAGTGATTCCCTGGAAGAATTAGCTGCATAAGAAATTGAGTCTTCGCCGGGCGGTGGTGGCACACGCCTTTAATCCCAGCACTCGGGAGGCAGAGGCAGGCGGATCTCTGTGAGTTCGAGACCAGCCTGGTCTACAAGAGCTAGTTCCAGGACAGGCTTCAAAAACCACAGAGAAACCCTGTCTCGAAAAAAAAAAAAAAAAAAAGAAAGAAAGAAATTGAGTCTTCTATAGAACATATAGGATCAGGAACAAATCATTTAAGAAGAAAACTTAGAGAAATTTTCAAAGTTGACAAATTATGACTGAATCATTAGTTTTTTGTTTTGTTTTGTTTTTTGACTCAGAAACACAGAACTAGTATGAACAAGGAAAACATTCTTGATTACAAAGTTAATGACAGGCCTTGGTACCCTCCTGAAGGCAAAGTAAACAGTTTTAGGAAACTTGATGTTTGTTTTTTTTTTTTTTGTAAACTTAAAAAGGGATCCTGTAAGCTTCAGGTAGTTTACTTGATTCCACCTCTCACAGGTAATGGACTCCAGGTAAATACTAAGAGTCAACAGCCTGTTTCCCCACCTCCTTGGCCTATGGAACAATTCTGAACGAGCTATAAACAAGCAGTCTTTGCATCAGCAAATGAGAGCCATTGAGTTCAGCTCAACTCAATGACGCATTGGTTTCCGAGATTACAAAAAAAAAATTACAATCTCTCACTTCTTTTGTTTCAGGACAGAGCTTAAGTTCACAAACAAAAAGTGGGGGGAGATGGCACAGCTATATCTGATGGGGATGGCACAGCTGTTTGACAAAGATCCAGCTACATGATGGCTGCCACGCCACCTTTGCTTTTCAGCGTCACCTGTTGCATACTTGAGAGACTTTTAATATTTGTACAATTTAGTAATATTGGATTAATGGAAAATTTCTTATGAATCATTTATGTCTTCTCCCAGGAATGCTATTTCCAAGGTTCCCCAAGACAGTCTTGAACATACTATTTCCCCACCCCACTTTAGGAAGATAGCCTTATCTACTTTACACCTTGGAGGTTGCGACACACAAAGAAGCCAGAGGTCTCTTTATGAGGCTATGAGACATTTTTGAAACATCTGTCCCTGCGCTTACTCAGGAACAAGATAACCAAAGCAGAGTAAACTTAAAAAGGTCAACAAGATTCAGTGGGCTAGAGGAGTTGACCACAGTTCAGATTACAAGCCTCTTCCTATTATACCCTCAGGCCTATAGAGCAGGAAAGTTAGATTAGCTGAAGCTACCTCTGTCCTACACAGAGGCTTATACTGATGAGCAAAGAGTGATGTAAAAAGATGATAAAAGTATTCTATAAAGATATAAAATATAAACATTATAATATTCCAAAATTTAAATAAAAATACAAACTATAAACATTATAATATGCCGAAATTTAAATAATAACAGCAGTAGCTTTGGCCTGAGGGTATTTCTTGGGCACTCTGATGATTAAGGGTTAATAATACACTGCTTGGGACATGGCAGTATGCCCGGATGGCTTGAAGATTGTTTTGATCAAATATTCTTATAGTCACAGAAACAACCCAGCCTGAGAAAAACTTGCCATATTCCTTAAAATTTGGGTTATGAAGAAATGATAACTCTGTTCTGCCATAGTTTATTAATGATGACTAAAAGATGAGCAAAAGAAAGTGAAATACATATCCAAAACCAAAAATGAAACATATCATCTCCAAATGAACCTGCAGAATATTGCACTGAAGGGACACAGGTCAAAACACTAAGTTCCTTGTTAATCTGTTTCAGCGCCATAGCTATAGTCTGTGTTTTTCACCCGGGCTCCTCATCTTCACGCTGATGCTCAAAGGTCAGACCAAAACTCCTGATTATCCTTGTGCGAGGAAGGAGTGTCTGTTCTCACACTGGCTTGGGCTACATACAGGCACAGCCATAGGCACAGCCTCTTAGCCCTTCACCAATGCCACCACTTATTGGTCTGCTAACACTGCCCCTATTGACTCTCAAATGCTCTTGCATATCTATCTACCACTGTCAGTTCTAGGATGGTTGACAATTGAAGGGGGAGGTTTGGCTCCCTTGTTGGGGCCCAGTGGGCCCACTACTCTCTTCCCAGGTCCCTATTGGAACCGCATCTCTATACTAAACAGGTTATGATTTGCAGGGGACTGAGGTGGTATATGGGCTATGAGGGAGGGTAGACCTGGTGACTCTTCCAAAGCTAAGTCACCTGCTCTCTAGGTATCTGAGCAGTTCCTCTAGGGCTTGTCCTTGAGCAGGCTCTTCTGGAATTTGGAACCATTGTCAGGCTTTTTTTTTTTTTTTTGACAGTTATCACACTGAAGGGAGTTGATACTTTTCTATTCTTTGGATAAAGTAGTAAACAAATATTTTGGCTTAGTGGCTTAGCACGCATGGGTCCCTTAGTCCAATTTATAACTGCGTAAAGTCAGGCATGGTAGCACAGACTGGTGATCCCATTGTGTAGCACACATCTGCAATCCCAGCATTTTGGAGGTAGCATAGAAACACAATATACACACGTGCTTCAGATGGTCCTAAAAGTACTTTACTATACACATGTGCTGGACATCTCCCATGAGAAAAATATAAATGATTCTGTATAAAGTGTACTGCAGGGACTAGAGAATTGGCTAGAGTTAAAGTGCTTGCCACACCAGCATAAGGGCTGGAGTTCAAATTCCTCTGAAATCCATGTAAAATGACTTGTGTGCCTCAAAGCCTGCCTGTAATTCCAACCTCAAGGCAGAGCCCAGTCTTCCACGAGCATGAATAGCCATGCAGACAAGCTCGAGCTTGATGGAGAGACTCCACTTCAGTGAATAAGCTGGAAGAGCAATCAAGGACGACCTCCAATATTAACCTGGGCTGCTGCAAGCACATGCATGAATGCCCAGCCACAGTATGTGTGTGCATACACCTGCAAAAGCATGCATGCACATACATGTACACCATTCACTTACATACATGAAAATGGAAAATAATAAAATGAACTGGAAGTTGTGACTGCAGTTTTTCATGTTAAGGCTTCTTTGTTTGGAAAAGGCCAGTGGTCTCTCATCGAAGCATTTATAATATCATGATTTTATAGCGCTCTCTTGGCAGATGGGAAGACATGTAAAAACATGGAGAGGAGGGACTAGACAGACAAGTCAGCATTAAGAGTGTTTACTGCTGTCACTGAGGCTGGAGTTGGCATCTGAGCACCCACGTCTGGCTGCTCACTGGAACTCTAGATCCAAAGGTGCCTCTTTCAGGCCTCTGAGAACACACACATGTACACATACACAAACAAAAGAAAAAAACATTAATAATAATAAGGAACAGAAGGGTACTTACAAAGTAATAAAAAAGGAAATCTTCAACTCTGATTAAGGTAAGGGGCACACACTAACCCAGGGTTGCCTTGGAAAAACATCATTATGTGGGTACTGCCTCCCTTTCAGCTATCCATATTAAGTTCAGGGGCAACAGTTCATTCAGTGTGACTAAGTGAGGCTGGGAAACAGCTAACATGGGTAGCCCACAGACTCATGAAGACATCTACACTTCAAAGATATGTTCAGCTTTAAACAAACCAACTGTTATCTGTGTGTGTCTAGAAAGTACCTATCTGTTTTCATTAAAGTATGTTTTCTAAAGCACCTGATGAGTCTAATAAAAAGCTGAATGGCCAATAGCTAGGCAGTAGAGGGATAGGCAGTGATGACCTGCAGAGAGAATAAGTAAGAGGAGGAATGTGGGCTAGGGAAGGGGAAAAAAGAAGAGGGAAGAGAGGAGAGGGAGATAACAGGAGTTAGCCAGGCAGACAGCCATCAGCCAGCTAGTCATGTAAGAAGCAGGAAAAGTAGAATATACAGAATGAAAGAAAGGTAAAAAGCCCTAAAGCAAAACATAAATGAAGAGAAACAGATTAAATTAAGTTATTAGAGCTAGTAGGACAAGCATAGGCTGAATATTCTCAACTAATAATAGTCTGTGTCACGATTTGGGAACTGGTTGAGAGCCTAAGGAAAGCCTGCTTCACTAACTTATGCACTACAGCTTGTCATAGATAGATAGATAGATAGATAGATAGATAGATAGATAGATAGAAGATAGATAGAGATAGATAGATTGATAGACAGATGATAGATAGATAGATAGATAGATAGATAGAAGATAGATAGATAGAAGATAGATAGAGATAGATAGATTGATAGACAGATGATAGATAGATGGATAGATAGATAGATAGATAGATAGATAGATAGAAGATAGATAGAAGATAGAGATAGATAGATTGATAGACAGATAGATAGAAGATAGATAGATAGAAGATAGATAGATAGAGATAGATTGATAGACAGACAGATAGATAGATAGATAGATAGATAGATAGATAGATAGATAGATAGATATGTTTTATTTGGTGACTAGGCAGTGGTTTATGTAAGTGATATCTAAATTTACATATGTAGGATTCTTATTCTTTTTTCATGTATTCTGTGTTTAAATTTACCATTAGCTTTAATAATTATCATTTCATATTTTAAAAAGATTTAATTATCCAAAGACATAAAGATACAAAGAGATACAAAGTCACATATATGCCATTTCCAATAGGCAGCATGACAATACGTTGAATTTGCCTGGTTCCTAGTGGGAACCCCTCTTTGAGGTCTCTGTACCTTTCAGAGCGAAACTCCTCAGGCTCTGGCCAGTACTCAGGGACCCATGAAGAGGATAGATTGGTACCATAACTACAGTCTCTTTGGGAACGAACACTCCATTTATTTCCAGATTCTTCTTAGAGATTCTGTCTAGCCTGTTAGCATCCAGATATAATCTGAGAGTTTCACTCACTGGTCAGTGAGGAATCCTGCTGTCACTCTGGATGACTGAGAAAGTCGAAACCAGTTGACATCTTTATAGAGAATCTTCCATTGGAAGCTGAACTGCTCAGGGAGGCAGAAGATAGGGAGGCTGGACTTAATGTGCCACAACCCTAGGGCAAGAGACCACCTAAGAGACTGTAAAGTGGGAGGGTTAGATACTTAGGAGCTTAAAAGTACATGTGGCAGGAGGCTGAGGAAATAAAGTTCTCAGAGAATGGTGTCCCCCTATTGGTTGTTCTGACCAGATCTCCTAAATGGAGAATAATTGTAGAGTGTAACTGCCCTGAGCCCAAACTCAGCAGGCAGGTTTGTCTCTGCTCTAGAGCCACTATAATAAAGCTCTAGTACTGTACTTGACAGGCTGCAGTCTTCCGCAGGTGATTGATACTTAGGAGGTCTTGAAAGCGTAAAGGCAGACACTTCTCTTGTGCACATCTAGGCGCATTCCCACACAACTGCAGCTGAAACATTCATTAGCCACCTCATCAAGAACCTGCCCAGCACACTGACTGTAATGCATGCTATGGTCAGCAGAGGGCAGTGACACTCCAAGAAATTATAAAAGAGCTGTTACCTGCACTCCGGGCTACAAACATCAAGTCCTCTGACACACTGAACACCGCAGGAAAGAAAAGAATCCCTAGTTGATTCACACACCCACCTACATAAATACCATGCTATTGGACTGGACAGCAGAGCCATTGAGAGTAGTGTCAGGTCAGCCTGCAGGGACCAACAAGGCTTCCCTACCAGCACAGATAACTGGGACAACACCTGAGGACATCAGCAGTGATAACTGTCAAGACTCCTGAGAGACTGGTTATGAGACTAAACCCATCCTCCTGCTCTTATGGGAAGGGGGAAGGATGCTCAGTTGTCACATCAAAGGCAGCAGCATTAGTCAAACAGCACCCATTCTTGTTTAAGCCTTCCACTGTCATAGATTTGAGGTTACAGAATATACTTTATGCTCATAAAGTGATGTGATGGAGAATTGACACCGAATAATAGCATCAGGAGATCAGAAAATGTGATGTATTTTATGCATGTCAATTAGGAATGGCCTTTTCTTATTCTTCAGAGATTGGAAATTAGAAGCCAAACATCCTTTGTATTCCAAAAACATTTTGGAATTTTCATTTAAATTGTTTAATTTAGCACTGAATAAAATGATGTGAGTTGTCAATGGATGAGTGATCAACTAATAGCTCTCCTAGTAATTGATTTATTTTTCTTCAATAAAGAAATATAAACCAATCAAAAAAGAGAAAAGAGTCACCAGCCACACAGAGTGTGATGCGGCTGCAGGGATAATAGCCAGAGACAGGACTGAGAGGACCTGCGGCAGCCTCTGTCCTCAGTGAGGATGCTTCAGTCATCAGAGAGGAATCCTTCCAGGCCTGCGCCTGCGTGTCACTGCCTGGAGGAACCCAGAGGCAAAGTCCAATCAAAGGAAGAATTATCTCACTTCCTTTCCGTCTCACAGCCTATTTCTGAGTGAATTCAGGGTGAGAACCTGGAGGCGGGAGCCATGGAGGAAAGCTGCTTACTGGCTCCATCTTTGACTTGCTCAGGCTCATGCTTAGCTTCCTTCCTCATGTTCCTCATGTTCAAAAGACCCACCTGAAAAAAAAAAAGACCCACCTGATTAAGGATGGCAGCACCCACAGTGGGCTGGGCTTTTTTTGCATCATTTGTTAATCAAGACTATGCCCCCACAGACACACCCACAGGCTAGTCTGAGCTAGTTGGGTCTTTTTAGGGTCTCCTCTTGACCCGTCCTGCAGGCCAGGTAATTTATGGGTCTCGAGGAGGCATCACCTAGGAATAATGGGGTGGAGAGGGAAAGAGAACCAAGCGCGTAAAGAAAGACAGAGTCAGTCTGAGATGCGTCAAGGTTCCGTTTATTGCAGGCAAGATTTTTATTTTTATAAGGCAGTTTTGGTAGGGAGGGGTAAGGGTAGAGGGGAATGGGGGTTACTGTGTCCCAGGTCAAAGAGGAAGTAGCAATTTTCATTATGATAGAGCGTCTCGCGGTTATGCCATGCGGTTAAGACATTCCAAAGAATTTGTACCACATGCTATTCTATTTTAGCTATGCTCTTCTGAAACATACTGTTCTTAGGAAAGAGGATGCAAGACGGGCCAGTCTGTCTGGCCTGGGGGTCTCCTGGTCCCTCACATCTCCCCCTCTCTTTTATATAAATGAGCCAATCTGAATTTAGGATCTAGGTGCTGAAGCTTACAGTCCAGGACCGACGATTTTAGAGCCAGAGCAGACCCAAAAATTGATCCGAGCCTAAGCTGGTGCAATGGGAGCAAGCCCTCAGCGTGCAAGGCCTCGGTGTTAGGGGTTCTGTAGCTCTGCGGCTGACATCAAGGTCCACACATGAGAGAGTCTGAGCCTGTTAGAAGAGCGATGCTAGACCTTTACCCGTCCTTGGGTCATCCTCCCCACTGGGATTGCCCTGTCTTAGGTGGGCCTAGGCTTAAACAATTCTTCTGTCTTTGACTTTCCAGCCTTCTTCTCACGGGGTACATATATCTAAGGCACTATGGGGATAGATCTAACAAGGCCGAATTTAAAAATTTTTCCAAAATTTCCATCCTGGACCTGGGCTAGGGGTAAATCTAAGAGTGGAATGGGAAAAGGGTAGAGGAGAGGAAGGAGAGCTCTCCGTTCGGGGACCAGCAGAACTCGATTCCACCGACGCTGATCTCCTCCCAGAGATGTCCCCAGGTCCCCCAATCAGCAGATGGACTTGGGCATAGTCCCTGGGTGAAGGAAGGGGACTCCCTGGCCGACGGCCAGCGGGGGCGTTCAACGGCGCTGATCGACCGCCAGAAATGTCCCTCGCCTCCTTGGCGAGCTGTGGGATGCAGGTCTGATCATCAAGCACTTCTTCAGTCATCAGGCGGTGATAATGTATTTCATCAGGCTTTAAAGCGGAATCTACTTGAGATGTAATAAAACGGGTTAGACTATTAAAAGCCCAAGGCCCAAAGGAAATAAGCAAAAGAAGTCCCACAAGAGGACCAAGAAGGGGCAAAAGGTATGGCAGAATTCCTCCCCAAGCAGTCCATATGGGCTGGTTGAGCAACTCGCGCCGGCGTTTTATTAGTTCCTCTTGATGTTTTTTAATTCTATCCCGCACAACTCCTGACTTATTGGCATAAAAGCAACATCTTTCCTGTAAATCTAAGCATATTTCACCCTTATCTGTGGTTAACAAGTCTAGACCTCTGCGGTTTTGTAACACGACCTCAGCTAGGGAGCCTATTTGATCTTGAAGATCTTGTACAGATATATGTGTATATATATATAATATATATTATATATATCATAGTAATATCGTCTGCCAATTGTTGTGAAAGTTTGGAATACGAGGAAATAGCGGTAGCTAATCCAGCAGTTCCGGTCCCCAGGGCACCAGCAACACCCATTCCCACAAGAAGGGGAATGAATTGTACCACTCTTTTGTGTCTGGGACTAATGTAATCAAAGGTGGGGATAGGCACTGGTTCATCCCCTGGTATCAATTCGACATCAGGGAGCAAGGTCGCTAAGGAGCAAAGTCCTGTCCAATTAGTGGGGAGGGTGGTATAGGCCATGTTTCCTCCACATATAAACACATGACCCGCAGGAGAACATAACATAGAGGAGACATTAGTTATTGAATCACAAGAGGCAAAGGTTATGGTTCCTACATCTATATCAAAGGTATTATTTTGATAATGTTTATAAACACATATTGTCATATTAAATGCAACAGGTTGAACTTTAAAGGGAGAAATGAGAGAACATTTCTCAGGAACGGACTCAAAAGTACCATTAAAGGATGAAGGCAGAGCCAAAGGCCAGGAATTTCCAAAAGCGAGGCAGAGCCAGCAATCCTGAGCCAACCTAGGATTAGAAATATTTAGGGCAAAATGTGTGGCTTCAATTATGGCAAATGTTTGGGTGTCAATGTCAGTTCCTTTAGGTTTAGGAAGTAATAATGGATGGTAGTGGATCCGGGGAATTAGGGAGTCAATCCACTTTTGCACTTCCTCATGTACCTGGACCTCACGAACTGCATCCATGGGGCATCCTCCATCAGAGACATGGACAGGAGCAATCTTATTCCAGCAGGCGAGTTTGCCAATGGGGACTGTGCAGGAAGCTTGCGAATATTTATTAGTGGATCCTCAGATTTGAGGTGTAACTGACCAATCACCTCCAGCACTTCCTTTAAATTGTTGGTTGACTTTGGCAATAAAATAGCCTTTCCCTCCATTGGTGCGCTCTGAATATGATGAATAGCACCGTATGTTCATTTGATCTGTGTATACACAGTCCTTTGGGCAGGGAGATCCAGGGGAAAGATATTTGGGTTTATCAACACATATCCAGTGCTGTGTAGAACCTCCCGAGTTCTTAAGAACTTCCAAAAATGCTATCTTAATCCCACAGTCCACAGATTTAAGATGTGTATGTGGTTGAGACAAGGTGTTCCTCCCCTACAATCACAGGGGGCTCCATACAGCTCCTTGAGGATGGCACCAGGGTTAACGGGTTGGAAGCCTGCCAGGACATCTTTCCTCGGCATCATCGTCATCAGCATTATCAAACAGGGCAGCGAGGTAAAGATCCTTAACAATAGGGGTTTCATTAAGAGCAGCATCCTAAGGAATTTAAAACTTACCAAGCATAAACTTACCATGTGCATTCCTGACCTGGCTTATGGCAGCGAAGACAGAAGCAACAGAAAAGAACAATCAAGAACATCAAGGATATAACAAGAGCTCCGTATAGCGGATCTATGCCTCCGAAGAGTATTTCATGCATTTCTGAGTATCCATCTTGTCCAGGGTTTCTGCAGCAGGTCTGAAGGTGGACGTTTCTGTAAATTAAACAGAGAGATATTTCCTCAGGGGGCATGTCCCTGGGCTGGTTTGGTGTCAGAAAAGGGCTTGACCAGTCTGACCAGGAGCCATCTTGCTCCTTTCTCCTTGGAGTCATATATGGCAGCAGAGCCTTTACCCCAAATCAGAACTGGGTCAGGTCCACTCCACAGCCCTGTTATAGTGTCTTTCCATAGGACTTTGGCATATCCCTGATGAGTCTTGGGATGCCAATGTCTATCTGCTGCCGATTTTCCTTGCTCATCGAGCGTCAAGAAGTTTAGGACAAAGAGAGCTTGTGCAAGCACCAATTTTTGATTGCCCTTGTGAGGAAACAAAGTTTCCTGTGCTCTTAGCTTGTTGATGGTGTTCTTTAAGGTTTGATGGGCTCTTTCAACAATACCTTGTCCCTGAGGATTATAAGGGATCCCTGTAACATGCTTAATCCCCAGTGCTGCACAGAACTGTTTGAATTTTGAGCTGGTGTATCCGGGGCTGTTATCTGTTTTAACGGATGCCGGTTGTCCCAAAGTGGCCAGGGCTTGCATCATGTGGCCAATAACATCTTTGGTGGCCTCTCCAGTATGTGCGGAGGCAACAATGAATCCACTGAAGGTATCTATGGTGACATGAACATATTTGAGCTTCTCAAAAGTAGGGAGATGTGTCACGTCCATCTGCCAGAGTTGTCCGGGCACAAGGCCTCTTGGGTTTACCCCCAGGTGTGGGTCTGGTAAGTAGGGCAGACAGGTTTTGCATGATTTGACAATTTCTCTGGCTTGTTACCTAGTAATAAGGAACTTCTGGCGCAATGTTTGGGCGTTAAAATGATGGAGCCGATGTGCCTCTTGTGCGGCAACTATTCCCTGTGATTCTGAGATAAACACTTGGGTTGTTCTGGTGGCTTCATCTGCCAATTCATTCCCTAAGGCCAAGGGGCCTGGGAGGTCAGTATGCGCGCGGATGTGACCAATGAAAAAGGGGTGGTCTCTTTGTCTAATTAATTTTTGTATCTTGCAAAACATATCAAAGGTGGGTGTCTGGGGTTGAATAGTAGGGACCATCTCCAGCTTTTGCAAGGCTCCAACCACAAAGCGGCTATCAGAATAAATATTGACAGGGCAGTGCTCAAACCTTTGCAACACCGTTAGGGCTGTATACAATTCTACTAATTGCGCCGAAGAGAAAGGGGTGTCAATGGTGATTGTTGTACCATCAAGGACATATGCAGCCTTTCTATTTTTGGATCCATCAATAAAAACTGTCAATGCAT
Organism: Alexandromys fortis; assembly: GCF_014885135.2. Classification (NCBI taxonomy): domain Eukaryota; kingdom Metazoa; phylum Chordata; class Mammalia; order Rodentia; family Cricetidae; genus Alexandromys; species Alexandromys fortis. The sequence goes on along the minus strand of NW_026068370.1, from coordinate 50,931 downwards.
CTGGAACGGGCTCCAACTTTGTATTATTAAGAAAAATGAAAGGAGTATAGGAGAAAAATTGAATCAACTTATCGCTAGGCAACTGAGTGTCAAAATCCCCTCTATATGAACAGGTAAGAATGGCCCATTCAAAGTGATGGAGGGCTAGCCATTCTAAATTGGTCTTATCATAAGGTTGTATAACTTTATCAGGTTCCTTGCCAAAATATTTAGTTGCAGCTTTTAAACCTTGCATTATCAATTGGCAGACCAAAAGAGGATAAATAGGGATCACTTTCCGTTTCGCAACGGGAAGATGAACCCAGAGAAGTGGGACTGAGGTTTGCCAGAGCAAGCCAGTCGGGGGAAAATTCAGTGGGAAAGATAATTAACTGCAAGGGCTGATCTGGACAATAGTACCCAATATGTTGGTTCATAATGGCATTTTCCACCTTTTTAAGTGCTAAAAGTGCTTCAGGGGTAAGCATTCTAGGGGATAATGGGTCCGAATCACCTGCGAGAATATCCTCAAGAGGGCGAATGTCGCCTTTTGTAAGTCTTAAATATGGTCGCAGCCATTGGATATCACCCAGTAATTTTTGAAAATCATTTAATGTTTTTAAGGAATCCTTTCTAACCTGAAACTTTTGGGTATATAAAAGGTCAGTGTGGAGCTCAAAACCCAGGAACAAAAAGGGAAATTGTGTCTGAATCTTTTCTGGGGCAATATGAAACCCTCGCTTCTGTAATGCTTGCACCATCATCACTGCTAGGGTGTGAGACTCTTTAGGGGTCTTAGTGGCTATTAAGACGTCATCCATGTAATGAATTATATACGTTTCAGGATACATTAGTCTAAAGGGATCAATGGTTTGGGCAACATATTTCTGGCAAAGGGTAGGTGAATTGGCCATACCCTGTGGCAGGACTCTCCATTGGTATCTAGGATTTGGCCCTATCTGATTAACAATAGGAATGGAAAAGGCAAATCTTTTGCAATCATCGTGATGAAGGGGAATAGAACAAAAGCAATCTTTGATATCAATAGTGACCTTAGCATAGCCCCGAGGAATGGCCACAGGCGTGGGCATTCCTGGCTGCAGGGCTCCCATAGGTACCATGGTTTTATTGACCTCTCTAAGGTCCTGGAGGAGTCTCCATTTTCCTGATTTCTTTTTAATCACAAATATGGGTGTATTCCATGGGGATGTGGATGGTTCAAGATGTCCTTGATCTAGCTGTTCCTGCACCAACAGTAGGGCTGCTTGAACCTTTTCTTGAGATAGGGGCCACTGATCTATCCATACTGGGTCATTCGATTTCCAAATTATTTTTTCAGCATGGAGTGCAGGAGGAGCGGTGGCCCTCAGGAAAAAGAATGAATGGGGGCAAAAGATTCCTGGTCTTCTCTAAGGCCCCGCCTATCTGTCTTTTGTTTAGGAATAATGGGTTGCTTTATTCCTTGTTCCTCCTTTCCCAGACCTTTCCTGGTAAAAATCCTGTTTTTAGCATCATTTTGGTGACCGCCTCATTGGGGCTCATCATGATGACCCCCATCTGGGTGAGTATGTCTCTTCCCCAAAGACTAATGGGCAAGCCATCCACAATGAAGGGCGTGACAATTCCTGTGTTGCCCTCTTTAACTCTCCATTGCAAGACTTTTGAACTCTGAAGTGTGTTTTGACTTTGTCCTATACCCTGCAAGTGAGTGGTTGTGGCCTGTAGGGGCCAACTCTGCGACCAGTGGGCTTTTGACAGGACGGTGGCGTCTGCCCCCGTATCCAGCAGACCAAGGAAAGGTTTCTCATCAAGCCATAGTTGTAAAGTGGGTCTAGTTTCTGTTAATTTTTGAACCCAATACACATCCGAGGATCCTGGTTGAGATTGGCCTCGAGTTTGTGCAACTGAAGAAAAATTCCCACAGAGGGGAAGGGGAAGGGCCTGAGCTATACGCTGCCCTTGTGATATCATAAGGGGTCCATCAGGGGCTGACACTAGGATTTTAATCTCACCTAGATAGTCATTATCTACTAGAGTAGGCATTACTGAAAGTCCTCGTAGGGAACTTGAGGCTCGTCCTATGATTAAAAAGAACATACCTGGGGGTGGAGGACCATGGATCCCGGTATCCAAAATGACTGTCCCTTCCTCTGGTGTTACAATCCGGGTGGAGGAGGAACAGAGGTCCAATCCTACGCTCCCTGCTGTTGCTCTGCAAAGGCTTGGGCTGGACGAGGATTGATGAACGGGTTGTAAGGCCCAGTCTGCGCCTGAGGGATCTGTTGAGGAGGAGGGTAGGGGCCCTGTAATGGGGCCCCTTGCCCGTTTCCCTGAACTGCAGGAAGGGGCTGTCCAGTGGCATCATACTTGGAGCGACATTCCTTGACCCAATGACGCCCTCGCTTACAGCGTGGGCATAGCCCAGGCATGGGCGGTTTAGGCATGCCATACGCTTGTGGAGGGTCTATATTATTGGTCCCTTCAGTGCAATTTCTGGCAAAGTGTCCAGGCTTTCCACATTTAAAACAAGATTTGGAAATATTTTGTCTGGCAGCCAAGGGGTGAAGCGCCGCACCCACGGCTAGGTTTATGGACTTTGAGAGTTTATGCTCAAAGGAATCAACATCATTGCAAAGCCTGATCATGCCATTAAGGTCAATAGTTTTCATTTTTCCTCTTAAGGCAGCCTTGCAGGCAGAGTTAGCATTTTCAAATGCAAGCTGTTTCACAATCACATCATCAGTGCTATTTTCTCCTAGGATCCTTTCTGCGGCTTCCAAGAGCCTACCCACAAATTGAGCATAAGGCTCATTTGTGCCCTGTATGATCTTAGAAAGGGAAGTTCCCACTGAGTTAGGAGGGGGGATGGCGCGCCAGGTGGCCAGTGCGGCTTGGGCAAGCTGATTAAGGAGCCCAACAGGCAGCGCCTGCTGCTTGCTCTCAGTAGCATATTTCCCTCGTCCTGTCAGTTTATCCAGGGTCCATGAGGCTGTTGCCACATTTTGTTTGTTAACATCTGCCTGGGTTTCCAGTTTTTCCATCAGTTCGGCTCTCCAGGTTAGATATTGGCCACGAGAGAGCACTGATTGAGCAACTTTTGTCCATTCACTGGGGACGAGGTTTCCTCCCTGTCCTAGCCCTTCAAGGATAGACAGCGTAAATGGGGCTGCTGGGCCATAATTCTTAACCGCAGAATGCAGCTTTTTTAAATGTTTTATTTTGAGGGCTTTGATGATGTGAGAACCACTAGTACCACTTGTAGTAGGGTTGCTAGCCTCCACGTTATCTTGTGTCTCTTCTGCCTGAATCTCATCCTCTTCTCCCTCAAGGGGGGGGGCATATCCTCATCCTCCCCATCCTCATTATCAGTGGCAGAGGATTCTGCCTGGGTACCAGATGATCTAGTCATCACTGGAAAGGTGAGATGAGACTTATTAGGGGCAGAACGAGCCCTGGTATGACGAGCTTTGGTAGGCCTAGTCTGGGGGGACTCATTAGGGGCCCTCAGCGGTGTAGGGGGTAGTGATAAGGGTGTCAACAAGTTGACCTGTAAGGTCTGAATTTGAGTAGTCAGGTCTTTGAGTTCTTTCTGCAAGGAAATAACGCCTCTCAACTGGGTTATCTGGCTGGTAAGAGACCTTTTAGTGGCCAACAGGTTGTCAATGCCAGGGGTTTGAGGAGGCAAGTTAGCAGGAAAGGGAGGGGCAGATGGCTGAGCTAGAGAATCCTGGGGGGGGTGCATAAGAAGGGGGCTGAGACCATTTTAATCTCTGAAGGCTATTTCCTTTTTCTCGGGCTTTTATGGGAGCTACGAAAGGCGGATCATATCTCTCTCTCTCATAGGCAGTCGCCTCCTCTTTCAAATCCATCTTCTCAATAGAGTCTAGCCAATCAATACTATCTACTCTATGGATAACAGGGTAAAGGGAGGGAGGAGGAAAAATGGCGGGCGTAGAAGACTTCTTAGTCAAAGGCTGATGGAGATTTCTGTCTCCAATCTTTTCATCCAAAGGAAACGGAGCAGAAGAATTTATCCCCTCTCTCTTAGATGAAAAAGCCGGAGGCACAGGTTTAGTCTCTTTGGGACCTTGTTCAGGAGGTTGGGCGGCCCCCTTAAATTCCTGGTCAGCGGAAATGAAGTCTTCAAAAAGTGCCAGGAGATGTGATATCTTTCCTTCTCTTTCAGAGTCTTTAAGAATATCTCTAATTATACCATAAAAACTAAAAAATGATTCAGGGACCTCTTTTCCATTTCTCAGTAATTCATTGATACACTTTCCTACTTTATTCCATGTTAGGGGGTGGATGTCCGGGCCTTGTAGAACCATCCAAGGACATTTTTCCTCCGTATAACAGAAAAATTTTAAGAGGTCCTTTTTTTTTTTTTTAACGCTTATTCCCCTCTCCCGCAATGTGCTCTTTACCTCCTTTATAAAGAGGGCCTCTTTAGAAGCCGACTTCCCCATTATTAATTTGAACAGCAGAACTCACCTCAAGACGCAGCACGAGCGATGCAAGACGTCTCTACCGATGTACGGTCCGGATCGCTTTTTCTCCTCTTAATTGGTGCTGTCCGGTGACCACCGTACCTTGAGCCCCACGTTGGGTGCCACTTGACCCGTCCTGCAGGCCAGGTAATTTATGGGTCTCGAGGAGGCATCACCTAGGAATAATGGGGTGGAGAGGGAAAGAGAACCAAGCGCGTAAAGAAAGACAGAGTCAGTCTGAGATGCGTCAAGGTTCCGTTTATTGCAGGCAAGATTTTTATTTTTATAAGGCAGTTTTGGTAGGGAGGGGTAAGGGTAGAGGGGAATGGGGGTTACTGTGTCCCAGGTCAAAGAGGAAGTAGCAATTTTCATTATGATAGAGCGTCTCGCGGTTATGCCATGCGGTTAAGACATTCCAAAGAATTTGTACCACATGCTATTCTATTTTAGCTATGCTCTTCTGAAACATACTGTTCTTAGGAAAGAGGATGCAAGACGGGCCAGTCTGTCTGGCCTGGGGGTCTCTTGGTCCTTCACATCCTCTTCCTAGATGACTCTGGGATTACTGTACTAAATTTACAATAAAATCTAGCCAGCACTGAATATGCGTCTAAAGCAAAACAAAAACAAAAATAGAGCAAGAGAAGGAACTAAATTCCTTGGCCCATCTCCACATCAAGGTTTCTTTTCTTTCAAGAGATGGAGTATTGATATTTGGTCCAGGAAATATGAATGTGATTTTTGAATCTTTACTCCATCTCCAGGGAAATTAAATTTACAATCATGACTTACATGAAGTTGTGCAATTAATAATTCCTAGTTTCTAATTCCTGAAGATCTGTCTATCTACTTTTTGTCTATGTACTTTTTGTCTATGTCTACATAATGTTTGTTGATCATCTATTATTTTATCTATCTGTTCTACTTTTTGTCCATCCATCATCCACCCCCCTGACAGCAACACCAGATTCAATTGATATTGTGAATAATTTTGTCCAAATGTAGTCCCTTTACATTGATTTTGAGGACTGATCCCCAGTTCAGCCATTCTGCATGGAGAATTTTCTCCCTTCATCCCAAGTGAGTGGTCTATTTATACCTCTAAGAAATGAAACATTTCTCTCCCAGTTTCTCCCACAGCCCTGCTTTAGCAGTGTACCATAGTAGGTGGAGAGAAGTTTGGAGCATCTGATGAACAATGATTTGCTTTGAACTGACACATTCCCTCCTAGAGAAAGGAAGGAAGCTCCAAGGATTCAGGAAGTAAACACTCTAATGCTGAAACTAAGAAGGTCTGCATGACTCCTCTCCAAGAAAGAAAAATTAAACACTTGCTGAAGAGAGAAGAACTTTGGGACCAGCCACTCTTCCTGGAGGAGAGACTGACCTGTCCAATGTCTGCAAATTTTACATTGTGCTCAGAGATGTGGTTTGTGTGAATTGTCACCTATCCCAGAGTGTGGTTTTGGATATGTAGCTGCCTTTGAGTGTGGCCTGATCCAGTAATCACCCCTCACCTGTATTTCTGTAAGTGACCCTAATAAGCTTGCTGCTTTACCAAGTTGCACTGTGGAGGAATGTTTCTGCCATCTGTTCTTTGTTTGTCATATGTGGTGAGTAGGGGTTACCTTTGCCTTACACAACAGCATCTAAAACCAGAGCCACCTCATCCACAGTTGAAGCCCCTCTCTTGAATGAAAAGCCATTCCTGTAGTCCTTTCCAGGGAGCACAGCTTCAGGAATAAGTTAACAGAGCAAAATACTCCAGGGGGAGCATTTGCACCATGGAAAGAAACTATCTCAAATGCTTTACTGTTTATATCGTTGAATCATAAGAAATTCCACGAATTATTATTTAGGATTGTCATTTTGTTCAAGTGGTGAAAGTAAGTCTTAATGATGTGGAGGATTAGAATGATTTAAAATCCCTTGCTGTACCTGTAGAACAAGATGTACTGTATCCTGCTTCTGTAATGCCCTTACTTCTGGCATCAGTTAGGACACTCCCCCTCTTGCTTATCTTGACAAACAAGTTATAAAACAACGAACTCCAGCTCACTCATCTGAACATGGAGAGACAATATTCACCACCACCCCCAATTGCTCTGTGACCCTTAGAACTATATTGTCTTACTTCCCAGGTGAGTTACCAATAGTGTGAGAGAAGTGCAAAATGCCCAAAAAGGCTGCAGACTGAGGAGATGTGGCAGGGAAGAAGATGGTGGTGGTGGTTGAGACTAGCAGTCAGCCAGAATATGTTGCAATTTGAACAAAATCAATAGCAATGCCTATCTCATATTTTCCTACAATACTAGCTCACTGTCATAAACTTTGTTAAATATTAAACAAAAAAACTCAGCTAACCTTGTAAGTTTAATGTTATGGTGCCACTAAGCATTGAAAAGGGGACTTTAGTTCACCCTGGAAACTCAGGCCTTGGAAAAGCTTTAGGGCTGGCCACTGACACTCAAGATCACTCTGATTCTTTCTTCCAGAAAACATAAATCAAAACAGAACCTTAGAAAGCAGTTGCTTTCTGTTAGCCAACCATTCCTGATCAAGGCCCTGCCAGAGATGTGGTTAAATACTCAGGGAAACTTCATTGGAAAAAATGGATTTTTCCTTTGCCAGGGGCTATCAATTGCAAATAGCTTCTTGGTTAGAGGTGGGAACCCCTGTCTACTTCCCCCTCGCAGTGCTAATACTCAACCTGGCTTGAAGCTGTGCAGGCACTGATTTGTTTTGTCTCTGTGCCGAATAGTTTCATGTCACCTTGACACAAGCTAAAGTCACCTGAGAGGAGGGAGTCTCAGTTGAAAAATTAAAAAAAAAAACTGACTTCATTGTTAGGAGAAGCTATGCCCACCCCCTCCCCCATCAGCTGAGGCAGGCTGATCTTCAGCTTCCAGCCTGAGCTCGCTCTCTTTTCCGCCTTCCTCTCAGAGAGGCAGCTTTGCTTCTGCCTCTCTCCCCACTTGTCCTCTGCTCCCCCTTTCTCTCTCTCTGTCCTCTTCTCCTTCTTCCCCCTGCCCCCTCTCTCTCCTCTAAGTAATAAATATCCAATTCTATTCTGTAGGATGTGTCTGTCTCTGTCTCCTGCCCTGCCACCATGTGTCTCCCTGCCTGGGACCAGCCACTACTCAGAGACTGGCAGCCATCTCTGCCTGGTACTGGCTGCTCCCAGGGCCCTCTGCCTGCCTCCACATGGCCCACTACCACCATTTGGGAACCTACAGCATTTCTGCTGCCTACTGCCACTGGGGATCTTGCAGCATTTTTTTAAAAAATCATAACATTCATGATATCCAGCTATAGGGATTTTCTTAATTAGTTATTGATGTATTAATGGGGGAGGGCCCAGCACATTCTGGATGGTGCCACCCCTGAACTGGTTGTCCTGGGTTCCATAAGAAAGCAATCTGAGCAAGACAAATTGAAGAAGTTTGTAATCAGCATTCCTCCACAGCCTCTGCATCAGCTCCTGCCTCCAGAATTCTACCCTGCTTGAGTTCCTGTCCTGACTTCCATTGATGACAAACAGTAAGCCAAATAAATCCTTTCCTCCCCAACTTGCTTTTTGATTATGGTGGTTCATTGTAGCAATAGTAACCCTAACTAAGACAGTCTTTGTGGTAGTTTAAAAAGTAATGGCCCCCATAGGGAATATCACTACTAGGAAGTGTGGATTTGTTGGAGTAGGTATGGCCTTGTTGGAAGAAGTGGGTCACTGTGGGGGTGGGCTTTGTGGTCTCCTATGCTCAAACTACTCCCCGTGTGGGACACAGTTTATGTCCCTACCAGTGAGGTATGAATTGGGTACCCGGACCCTGGAGGAGAGAAATGGAGATGAGAGACATGAGAAAATGGACAGCAAGTCTGTATTTTGATCAAGCTGCAAATTATTTCTTTTTCTCAGGAGTATTATATAGCAAAAGGGCAGGGGGTGGGTAGCTTGCTATGCAATTGCTCTAACTGGAATGCCAGGTCTGGAGACATTCTTAGCTGACAGGAAAAGATAAGGAAATGCTGAGGGTCTGGAAATGTTAACTGACAGGGGCAATGCTAATTACTTCTGGGGCCTGGGACCTGTAGGTCTGCAGGCATTCTTAACTCATGGGGAGAGATAAGGAAATACTGGGTTATTTCCTGGGCCTGGAACTTGCCCTACAGAGCTTCTGGTGAATAGCTTACTTAACTTGTGAACTAAGATGGCTTGACTATAACCAAATACAGGCCTTTGTTCCCGGCAAATTTACTACCCGTTGCCTGCAGATCAAGACGTAGAAATCTCAGTTCCATCTCCAGCACCATGTCTGCCTGCTCACCACCATGAGGATAATGGACTAAACCTCTGAAATTGTAAGTCAACCCAAATTAAATATTTTTCTTTATAAATGTTGCCATGGTCATAGTGTCTCTTTAGAGTAATAGAAACCCTAATTAAGGCAGTCTGTTTTTTTTTTTTTTTTTGAGAGAGAGACCATTGAAGTAGGGTGTGAAGGGAGAGGAGGGGGGATCAGAGAGGAATTGGGGAAGGAGAAAACAGGATCAAAATAAATTTTAAGAGAAAACTTTAATAAATTTTTAAGGAAAAGGTAGATGTTTGAATGCCAAAAACAAAACAGAAGAAAACTTCACCTACCTCTTGCTTTTTATAGTGCTGACTTGCACATACTTTGTTGAATATCAAAGTATGATGTCAGCTCATTCAGAAGCCTTGGTTAGTTCAGACTTTAGTCAGCCTATCTCAGGCAGGTGGAGATGTTGAAATTGACTCTCCTCAAGTACAGACTAGGAATAACAACTATACTTACCATAAAAGGCATTTAATGGCATGTCTATAGATTATTATTTTTTTAACTTATTTATTTGTTATGTATACAATGTTCTGTCTGTGTGTATGCCGGCAGGCCAGAAGAGGGCACCAGACCTCATTACAGATGGTTGTGAGTCACCATGCCAGTGAGATTCTGTTATATGAAAGCATTAGCTCCATGTCATTATTGGTGGCTTTTCCATAACTGTCTTTAGGTTCCATTTCAATGTACACTGCCTAAGGAAAAGCTGTCAAAGGCATCTTTGCCAAGGCCAGCACTGGAGTTGTTCCTAAGGCTGTGCATTTGGGCTGAGCCAAATCTCTCTCATCAGAGTTTCCAACACAAGTGAAGACAAAGTGAAAGTCGTGAAGTTTGTGAGGTTAGATGAAGTCTTTGTTTAATATTTATGAAGGATTATCTCAGGCCTATGGTTCTACATGACAACAATCAATACTTGTCATAATTAGTGTCTTAGCTCTAATTGCAAGAAGTTCTAGATGGCAGATAGCTTTAGTCACCTGCTGTGGTGCTTTGAAAGAAAATGGCTTCCAAAGGCTCAGATATTTGAGCACTAGGTCCCTAGCTAATGCAACCAGCAAATTGGGAAGGATTAGGAAGTGTGGCCTTTTTGGAGAGTAGTATTTGAAACTTCTTCCTTCCTTCTTTCCTTCCTTCCTTCCTTCCTTCCTTCCTTCCATTCTTTTTTTTCTTTTGAGACAGGGTTTCTCTGGGTAGTCCTGACTGTCTGGTAACTCACTCTATACACATGACTATGCTTCCTGGGTGCTGGGATTAAAGGCATTATCCACCACCACACAGATCCAGCTTTACGATTTCAAAAGTTCATGTCCTTCTTAGCTTTCTCTCTGCTTTGCAGCTCTTGTTTTAATATGTAAGCTCTCATTTACTGCTTCAAATCTATGTTCATGAATATCTTAATAGCCATTGTTAAATTGTGTGACATTCTCTATTCCCAAGTAGTAGGATGCTATGAGCTCAGTTCAAAATGACCAAGAAAGTGGACTTTGAGGTCAGTTGGAGGTAGGTGTCTTCGTTACTTTGCTATTGCTAATGAAGTGATGTTATGACCAAGGCAACTTATAGAAGAAAGAGTTCCAGGGGCTACAGTTTCAGGGGCTTAGTCCATGATTATCATGACAAGAAGCAAGGCAGCAGCAGGCAGGCATAGATTTGTGAGTTACAAAGCCATTTTATAACAATTTTGGCCACACTAGGAGTATTTTAGGAGGTGTACAGTGAAATATTTACCTGGTGTGATGCTGACTCAATCAGCAAGGTTCTTAGAAGCCTATTCAAAGACAAGCACAATGCTATCTACAAAATTACAATTCATCAGAATTCTGTTTCCTGCCTTCGCGGTTCTGTCTTGGATGCTCCTTTCACCTCTTCCTGTCTCTGTGTCTATAAAGTGATAATGAAAATACCACCATAACATACTCCACAGACTTGATAAGGCTCTATTAAAAGAGACATAGTGACTGCAAGTGTCTGGCTGTAAATGAGATGTTTCTATCAACTCTCCTATCCAAGGCTACAGTTCCCTAACACCTTAGAAAAGATGGAAGAAAGAAGGCAAGAGCTGAAGGATAGGAAATAATGCCATGAAACGTCATAAAGAGAAAATAAATGTAAGAGTACAGGGAAAAACAATGGAATTTTGTGCCAAGGAACAAAGGAGTGGAGAATGGGAAGTGATTTTCAGTTGTGGGTTTCACATCTTCAGGAACACATGGGGACCTTAAAGGAAGAAGGCCTTGCATAGGCAAAGATCAGTATCTACAGTTTAACTGTGTGGACTTAATGTGTTTTGGAATTAGAACAGCCACTGACACAACTGCAAATTAGAAGAAAGTAGTACCAATGGATTTGAGCTTTTGAAAAAACAAATAAACACAGAATGCAAACTCAAAGGCCAGAGCAAGGAAATTCATGAACTTTGACACTTTCACAGTGCCATGTGGACAGAGCACACCTCCAAGTTCGGGCAGTGTGCCAGTGGCCCATCTACTGGCTGCAGCCCTGACACCTCCTCCTTTCCCAGAGCATTAAACACTGCAGACTAGCCTCGCTGAGCATTCAACACTGTATCTCACTGGATCTCAGCTGGGCACACCAAGACGCTCAGTTGAGAGGGAATCTTGGAGCCAGAACTACTGAAGGAGAGCTGAGATGGAGCTCATCCCCAACCTTTCCACAGAAACCTTGGTGCTGCTGGCTACCAGCCTGGTGCTTTTCTACATGTGAGTAGCTGCCCAGGCTCCTCCCCTACCTGTAACTGGATTTGGTGTAATATGCAGGGCACCACTTCCTTTTCCTGTTGAAACAGCCAAAGAGATCATGGAGGGGAAGTGGCAAATCAGCACTTAGGTAGTTCCTATCATCTTTGGCCATCCTAGGAGCTCCCACTCAGAACTCTATCTAATCTTATTGCTCAGAGGGTTTTGTCTATTCTCTCTGTGCTCTTAGCTGTACTTGATACTCGAGTTTCTGTCTTGACTTCCCAGATACAATAGACTGCAACGCAGAACTGTTAGGAAAATAAGCCCTTTCTCCCTATGTTGCTTCTTATACATTAGCAGTCATGGCCTTTCCAAGGATTTGAGACTCCAAGAGCCTGTTTGTTTAGGTGTTTTTTTTTTCTCATTTTCTTTTCCTTCTCTCCTTTGTCAGCTTAAGTGATGTGTATATGAAGGGTGCCCTGTGGATGTGGGTGTTTCTTTTTCTCATCTGTCACACCTTCCAACCTGATTTACACAAAGTCACACAGTGCCTCTGTTCTAATTTTCTTTCTAATATTGTGATAAATACCATCCATGAACAAAAGCAAATTGAAAAGGAAAGGCTTTGTTTCACATAACAGCTTACAGTTCATCAAGAAGAGAAGCCAAGGAAGGAACCTGAAGGCAGTAACTGAAGCATAAGCCATGGAGGAACACTGCTTATGGGTGTGTTCCCCATGGTTCACTCAGCCATCTTTTTTACAACCCAGAAACCAATGACACCATAGTGAACTCAAGTCCTTCTACATCAATCATTAATCAAGAAAATGCCCAGGACTTGCCTACAGGTCAATCTGACAGAGGCAATCTCTTATTTAAGGTTGCCTCTTCCCAGATGACTCTAGCTTGAGTCAAGTTAATATAAAACAAACAAACAAAAAACCTAATTTGCACAATACCCAAGATCTTGTAGAAAGGTCAACATCTGTTCTTCTCTTCTCTGGTCCTTATACGGAACACAATTCCTTCCAACAACCCGTGTTTCTACCCTGCAATATGGAAACCACTTAACACTAAAAGCTTTTGTTGCTGTTTTCTTTGATTCATTGTTTATTTGTTAATAGTAAAAGGCATCCAGCACAATCTTCAGGGAAGAATCCCAGTTGCTAATCAGGCCTTGCTGAGGTGCTCTGTAGGCAGATTTTTCTGTCCCACCTGCCAGCTCCCAAATAACAACACAGAGACTTATTATTAATTCAGAAAGCTCAGTTGATAGCTAGCTCTTACAATTTAAATTAACCCATTTTTATCAATCTACATTTTTCCCTCAAGGCTTTATTACCTTTACTCTACACTCCCCCTGCTGCTTGCTTTCTGTCTGGTTGCCATCTCTCCTCATCTCTACTCTTCTTCTTTCCAGTGTCCTCTCTGCCCTAAAAATCCTGCCTAGCTTTTGGCCATTCAGCTTTTGGGATTGTAGTTGCTTATGTTTTTACTGTTATTTGTTGCCTAGATGATACTTCAAGGGTTGATTCTTGCAGCTATTGAGTCAATGACTGACACATGTCCACCTGTGTAAAGTCACAATGGCAATCCCGACAACTTGGATTTCTCTGTTACTTTACAGATATGGGACCTATTCTCATGGTATTTTTAAGAAACTTGGAATTCCTGGACCAAAACCTCTTCCTTTATTTGGCAACATTCTTTCCTATCGTGAAGTGAGTAGTGTTTAAGTTTTTCCATTCATTTTTTTTTCTGCTTTTGGTATTTCATGAAAGGGTTTCTCTGTCCAGCAGCCCTGATTGTCTGAGTGTCCTGGAACATGCTGTATAGACCAGGCTGGTCTCAAAGTCACAGAGATCAACCTGCCACAGCCCCTCAAGTGATATGGGAGAGTCTTCTGTTTTGTGTTGATTTCATTGGTTAAATAAAGAAACTGCCTTGGCCCTTTAATAGGACAGAAAATTAGGTAGGCAGAGAAACAGAACAGGATGCTGGGAAGTCACCATAGTTCTCCTCTCTGAGATGGATGCAGGTTAAGAATCTTTTCTGGTAAGCCACCACCTTGTGGTGTTACACAGATTATTAGAAATGGGTAAATCAAGATGTGAGAATTAGCCAGTAAGAGGCTAGAGCTAATGGGCCAAGCAGTGTTTAAAAGAATACAGTTTCCATGTAATTATTTTGGATAAAGCTAGCTGTTGGCCGGGAGCTGAGCTGTGGGAAGTGGCCCATAGTTCCCCACTACACTCAAGTGCTAGAATTAAAGGTAGTATGCACCACTGCAGCTATTACCTGCCTTCTTTATCATTTCTTAGAGTTGTAATTCCTTCTAAAATTAGATTTATCTATTTTCTTTTTGGATTATGAGTATTTGTGTGCACTTACGCCTGTGCGCCACATGTGAGCCTGGTACCTGCAGAGGTCCAAAGAAGGTATCAGGTCTCCTAGAACTGGAGTTACAGATGGTTGTAAACCACCATGTGGGTGTTGGGAAATGAACTTGGTTCCTCTGCTAGAGCAACCAATCCTTCCAACTGCAAAGCTATTTCTGGGGCCTTTTTGGAGACAGGGTCTTACTATGTAGCCAACTTGGTTTGGAACTGTATGTCGATCAGACTGACTTTGAACTCTTAAAGATCCTCCTGTCTCTGCCTCCCAAATGCTGGGATTAAAAGCATGTACCAACACACTCAGCCCAACTACAACTTCTTATGCATCCATTTATGGATCACTTCCATAGATGCAAATGCCAGTCCTTGGTAGGAAGTTCTGGGGTGTCAGACCATTGGAAACTGGTGTCCAACCAGGAGAGAGCTCAGGCTTCCTTTTAGGGTTTGCTGACATTGCTTAAAACTGCCAACTTGCTTTGGTTAGAAAAGTGTGACCACAGTTAGAGCCTGGTGTTCAGGACTTCACACACAGGTTGTAAGGAGCAGCAGGAATCTAGGGTTTTCCTCAGTGGAGCCTCTAGGAAGGCACACGTTCCTAAGCCAGCACTTATGGGAAACCATGCCTGGTCACGGTAGCACTGTGCCAGCCTGTGTGAACTAGACTAGACTTCACACCTGACTCTGGAGCAGCATTTGTTTTCTTCTTGCTGGCCAGCTCTGCAGCATCCGGGCATCAGGTTGTCTGTGTATTGACTACAGGGAACTCCCCCTTACCAGAAACCTCTCAGGGACTACTAAGTCCCCTGTAGTTACTTCAATGGCTCCATGCAGGCTTTAGTACCCAGGCCATCTTTGGGCATTTGACAGAATAATGGTGTTCTGTGTAGCTTCTTTTTCTTCAAGGCAGCACGCTGGGGGCCAGTGTGAGCAGGGTGTGGTTGCAACTGATACGAAATGGTGCTTGTTTCCCACCCTCAGATACCACAGCAAATTTTGCTTTTCTATGCAAAGGTGAACTCACTTCATGGAATCACCATATGAAAGATGATTTAGCAACAATTACCAAAAATTTGGTACCATCTACAATGAATGGCTGATTCTTGTGAATAGCCTGGTCTAACCCTGGCCCGAGGCTGAAGCCTGGCCAGAAAGTAATGAGATCAACTTCCAAGCGCATGTGGCCTGCTCTCTGCTAAGATTCTATGCTCCCAAAGACCCCAAATTGTCTGTCAGATTCTATATTTTATAACTAGAAACTTACTGCAGGCCTGAGTTCTAAATGAGGCCTCCATCACTTCATGGATTCCCATTGCTTCATTCTTCACATAAGATTGCATGTGTATATCCTGTGGGAAGGAAATACTCCTGAGTGAAAAAGTGAGAGGTAAAGCCAGGCCTTCAGGCGCACATCTATAACTCCAGCCTTCTCAGGTGAGCTCTCTAATAGACGTTCCTCCAAGAGCTAGAACACACTTGCTATAGTGAAACTTCTTTTATTTCCTTATGAGGTCTTGGGTAGCCAAGACTTGGCCTGGAACTCACTATGTAGGGAAGGATGACTTGAATTTCTGATCCTCCTGTCTCCACCTCCCAAATGCTGGGATTAAGGGCAGGAGTGGCCACGACAAGCCTCCGAAGATGCAAACTAGGGCTTTGTGAGAGCTTGTCAGGTGCTGTGCCCATTGCACTACATCACAGCTGTACCTTGGTGATAGGAAGCCTTCATTTCTCAACTTTAGTACTGAAAAATGAGAGCCAGTGAGTTTCCTTTCCTCTGCCCTCCTGTAGAAAGAGCATCTCCATTTGTCTGTGATTTCCATAGTCTTCACTCATTCTCTCACGTTGACACCTTCTGTATTGTTTCTTTTTCACCTCTTTCTAGAGGTGCTTCCCCATTTCTGTATTTATTTATCTGCTTGCTAATTTATTTATTTTATAGCTGTAGGTACCAACTATCACTGCACAGCCCATGGCAACTATCAAATTTGTGATACTCCTGCCTCCACCTCTGGAGTGCTAGGATTTGCAGGCATGTGTTACTCTCTTGTTTTATTTTTAAAAATGTATGAATGTTTGCCTGATGTCTGTCTGTATACCATCTGTGCACTATCTGAGGAGGCCAGAAGAGGGCCTCAGATCCCTAGAGCTGGAATTACAGATGGCTGGGAATTAAACTTAGGTCTTCTGAAAGAGTAACCAGTGTTCTCTTTTTGTTTAGTTTTGTTTTTGTGTATTGCATTGTTTTTTCCTTTCTTTTTTTATTAGATTTTTTAAAAAAAATACCAATCCAAATTCCCACTCCTTCCCCTCCTCCCATTCCCTCCACACACCCTCCTACCCCACCCCCTCCAATCCTAAGAGAGGACAAGGCACCCTGCCCTGTGGACAATCCAAGGCCCTCCCCACTACATCCAGCCTGAGCAAGGTATACATCCAAAGAGAATAGGATCCCCAAAATGCCAGTACATGCAACAGAGACAAATCCCAGTGCCACTGCCAGTGGCCACTCAGTCTGTCCCAGCCATACAACTGTCAACCACATTCGGAGGGACTGGCTTGGTCCTATGCTTGTTCTTTCCCTGTCTGGCTGGAGTTTGTGAGTTCCCATTAGCTCAGGCAAACTGCTTTAGTGAATGATCCCATCACGGTCTTGACCTCTTTGCTCATATTCCAATTCTTCCCACTCTTCAGCTGGACCTTGTGAGCTTAGTCCAGTACTCCGATGTGGGACTCTGCTTCTGTTTCCATCTGTTGCTGGATGAAATTTCTTTGGTGATATTTAAGATAATCATCAGTCTGAATACAGGGCAATGTCAGTCCGGGCATCTTCTCCACTATTGCCTAGGGTCTTAGCTAGGGCCGTACCTGTGGACTCCTAGGAACCTCTCCAGAGCCAGGCTTCCCATTAATCCCACAATGGCTCCCCCAATCAAGGTATCTTTCTCCCTTCTCTCATATCTGTCCCCCCTCCATCTTGACTGTCCCATTCCCCCAAGCTCTCCTCAACCCTCCATCCCTCTCCCCCCCCCCCCACTCCCATGCTCCTAATCCTGTCAGGTGACCCTGTCTGTCTCCAACCCCCAAGTGGTTCCATATATGTTTTTCTTTTATAACTTAGTTTCTGTAGGATCATGAACTATAGGCTCCATGTCCTTTCTTTATTACTATAGTGTTCTAAACCCCCGAGAAAGTGCAAGAACAACTTAAACTCGTTATTCCAGACAACTCCTCTAGTCTCCCCATCCCTTCAGATATCTCTAATGATAACTTGCATCTAATTGCCAATGGTACAGGCAGCCCAATTTTGTGAGACTTGAGTCATTTGTGCCCTAGTTAGGAAGGGTTAGTAGGTAACAGAACAATAGCAAATTTCATTTTACTTCTCTTACCAGGGTACATGGAAATTTGACGAATATTGCTATAAGAAGTATGGGAAAACATGGGGGTGAGTCTTCTTAAATCGGCTATTTGGAATACTTGTTAGGATAACACAACTCCCATAGGTGGACAGTGTCAGGACACAGTTCTTGGGGTAAAGCCTTTGAAGGTTTGTTCTGATAAAGATGATACATATCACAGGCATCAAGTTGACCAGTGTGAATTCAGTTGAGAGTGTTGTCTGTCATGGCACCCTCTGGGATTTGGTGACCCTTGGGAACAGCTCATTGCCTCTTCCTTCTCATACATCAAGTCTATTTTTAAAAATAGAAAGTCCTTGTTTTTTACTGCTGAGTAGTACTCTAATATGTATATATTCCATACTTTCTTTATCCATTCTTCAATTGAAGGGCATCTAGGTTGTTTCCAGCTTCTGGCTATTACAAACAATGCTACTATGAACATAGTAGAGCATATACTTTTGTTGTATGATAAGGCCTCTCTTGGGTATATTCCCAAGAGTGGTATTGCTGGGTCCAGGGGTAGGTTGATCTCAAATTTCCTGAGAAACCTCCACACTGCTTTCCAAAGTGGTTGCACAAGTTTGCATTCCCACCAGCAATGGATGAGTGTACCCCTTTCTCCACAACCTCTCCAACAAAGGCTATCATTGGTGGCCTGGGTCTGAAAAAGCCTGGGATAAAACCGGTCTCGCTGAACATAGCGGACAATGAGGACTACTGAGAACTCAAGAACAATGGCAATGGGTTTTTGATCCTACTGCATGTATTGGCTTTGTGGGAGCCTAGGCAGTTTGGATGTTCACCTTACTAGACCTGGATGGAGGTAGGTGGTCTTTGGACTTCCCAGAGGGAAGGGAACCCTGATTGCTCTTTGGGCTGATGAGGAAGGGGGACTTGATTGGGGGAGGGGGAAGGAAATGGGAGGCGGCGGTGGGGAAGAGACAGAAATCTTTAATAAATAAATAAAAGAAATGCAAATCAAAAAATAGAAAGTCCTATGCATACAGTCATGCCAGTGTCAGGTCAAATGTGGAATTGCACTGTTGGGTCCAGAAAACAGTTTCACCAGGGTCATTCGCAGCCTCCAGCTCTTACAGTTCTTCCAACCCCATCTTCCAGGATGATGCCTGAGCCTTGGAGAAGGAAGATGTGCTGGCTAGTTTTGTAGCAACTTGATACAAGTAAAGCCATCTGAAAGAAGAGAACCTTAGTTAAGAAAATGCCTCCACAATATTCACTTGTAGAGCATTTTCTTAATTAGTTATTGATATGTGAGGACCCAGTCCATTATAGGTGGTGCCACCTCTGGCTTGGTAGTCCTGGGTTCTATAAGAAGGAAGGCTGAACAAGGCAAGAGGAGCAAGCCAATAAGCAGCACCCTTTCATGGCTTCTGCAACAGCTCCTATTTCCACAACCCTGCCCTGTGTGAGTTCCTGTCCTGACTTCCTTCAGTGATGAGCTGTAGCATGAAACTGTAAACCAAATAGACCCCTTCCTCCCTACCTTGTTTGGGTCATAGTGTTTCATCACAGCAATGATAACCCTGACTAAGAGAGGGTGTGACAGAGATGTCCCATTTAGGAACGAGCACACCACAATCTTATTTTATGCATGTTGACTAATTGTGGGTCTCTATGCTAAACAACAGTTCTCAACTGTTGGGTCATGACCATCAGAGAAATACGTATTTCTGATTGTCTTAGGAACCCTCAAACATAAGTTTATTTTTGTTGTTACTTTATAATTTTAATTTTGCTACTGAGTAGTATTTCAGTTCCTAAGATCATTGAAAATATGTATTTTCCAATGGTCACAACCCACAAGTTGAGAACCACTATGCTAAAAGAAGCTTCTCTGATGAGGGTTGAGACCTGAGCTAATATATAGGTGTAAAAAGACTTTTGGAAGCTGGTTTATTATTGTCCATTTTGGGCCTGTGACCGGTCTAGCCACACATGATCAAGTCAGACAAAATCCCAGTATGATGAGGGGAGATGGTCAGGAAGTCCCACCCCTAGCTGAGAAGTTGGCAAAGCATGGCTAATAAGAGAACAAGGATGGGGCCCCTGAATGGCTACCCCATGCTCCAATAGATGACCCTATGCACAACAACACACTGGCAGCATTAAGTAGACAGAGTAGGTTAGAATAAAAGAAAGAGCACATGAAATTGGAGGGGAATAGTGATGGTAGGGATTGGAGGGGAGGAAATGGGAATGGTCTTCTAGCCATCGCCAATAGCTTGTCAGCTAGGGATGGGAATTCCAGCCCACTTCCCTTTTCTATGCTGGAACTTTTTTCTGGCTTGAGTTTAAGAAGTACTTGTGCGTGCTGTCATAACCACTGTGAGTCCATATGAGTCCAGAAGACAGTTTCCTTATTGTTTTCTGCCTCAAGCTCTTAGAATCTTTCTTCACCTCTTCTGCTATCATCTTTGAGCCTTGGAAGAAGGATCTGCTACTATCACTATGCAAACTAGACATAGCACTGAATGTACTCCAGATGACTTGTCTGCAGGCTCAGGGATTAGTATGCCTCTCAGTGCTCATCAGCAGAGCTCCTTGCTTCAGTAGGTCATGACTGACATAGAGACCTACAATGGTCAATATGCAGACAAGAGGCTCCAGATTGCTCAATCTTATGTGGGGCATCTGTATCACTATTTTGATTTTGGTCCATTATTAATTTCAGGATAAGAACTTTTGCTAGAATATATGGATATTTCCTGTCCATTTAATTCTGCTGACATTGGAGAAGAAGTGAAGGGAATGTTTAAGCCACTCTTTACTCCTTCAAAGTTAAGCCTTCAGCAGTTTTGCTGAGTGGCTGAGCTTGTGACAAAGCCCTTCCCTGTCAGAGGCTTGGAGAAAGTGCTGTGAGACGTAAGTTAGTGGGAGGAGGCTCTGCCTCTTCATCTCCTCTCATCCATCCCCAGAAACCATAGATCTGGCCACAGGATCTTCTGAGGTAAGGCAATCCTTAGAGACCATGTGATTCAATGCTAAGCAAGGCTGTGCTGCCCTCTGGTGGCCCCAAACAGCTGTTCCTGCAACATTATTAGGAACGCTGATTAGTTTCCTCTGATACACTCTGTTTTGACTTCAGAATCATTTATTCATTTTTCTGAATTGTTTATATCTCTTGGGGTGTCAAACCCAGTGCCACACATTTGACAGACAAGGGTTCTACCACTGAGCCGCATGCCCAACAGAGATACTGAACTATTTAAACATGAAAGAATGGTATTGGCAATAACCATGTATGTTTGCCTAGCCTAAACTGATGTACCAGTGTTTATTCTTAATAAGGATGTCTTTGAAGAGCTGTTTTTATCCTAAGGGTCTCTTCCCTGCTTTAGCCACACTGCCCTTCATTTCACAAGACTCCAGTGGCTTCTATAGTCAGAATTTGAAGTAGGAGTTCAGGTTACTGTGCTTTATAGAGCTTGGGGTGTGGCTTGTGCAGCCTTGGGGATGGATTCTGGCATCCCAGGTGTAAATCCAGGTGCAGAATCTGACTTCTGAGGTTCAATCCACCTGTTTTCCCACCTCAGGTTATACGATGGCCAACAGCCTGTGCTGGCTATCACGGATCCAGAGATCATCAAGACAGTGCTGGTGA
This sequence comes from Alexandromys fortis, assembly GCF_014885135.2. Taxonomy (NCBI): domain Eukaryota; kingdom Metazoa; phylum Chordata; class Mammalia; order Rodentia; family Cricetidae; genus Alexandromys; species Alexandromys fortis. The sequence goes on along the minus strand of NW_026068370.1, from coordinate 29,989 downwards.
AAGAATGCTACTCCGTCTTCACAAACCGTCGGGTAGGTGTCCTTTTTGAAAAAAAAAATATAAATCTTTACTATCGTCTTCGTTTTAATAATGTTTTATTGCTGTGAATAGACATCATGACCATGGCAACTCATAGTAAATAAAACATTTAATTGGGGCTGGCTTGCAGTTTCAGAGGTTTAGTTCATTGTCATCATGGTGGGCAGTACAGCAGCATGCAAGCAGACATGGTGCTGGAGAGGTAGCTAAAAGCTCTACATCCGGATTGACAGGCAGTAAGAAGAAAGAAACACTGGGCCTAGCTTGGGCTTCTGAAACCATGGGTCTCACCCCTAGTGATACCCCTCTTCCAACAAAGCCATACCTCCTAATCCCTGTCAAGCAGCACCATTCCTCGATGACCAAGCATTCAAAGCTATGAGCCTATGGGGACCATTGCTGTTCAAACCACCACAATTATCCACTTTTGTAGGATAATGGCTTAAGATGTATTACATTTGTTTATGCTGTGGACCATTTTTTAATGATGCAAAGATTTTTTTTCCCCTAGCAAATATGTTATAGTGGCCATGGATCACCTGTCTTTTCCCCGTGAAGTCTCATCCATTTTTCTTTCCATGGTTGTGCTTTTGGGGTCAAGTCTGATTATATTTTGTTCAGCTGTCTTCTTTTAATAAAGTTTTATATGTCCCTGCCTCAACTTTCAACCTCTCAAGTGCTGCTGTTGTGGGCTTGTGCCACTCTAGTTGGCGTATGTAGCTCTGAGGATCAAGCCCAAGGCGTTATGCATACTAGGCAAGCACGCTGCCAACTGAGCTCCATCCTCAGGCATGCCTAACATTCTTGTCTTTTTAAACAACATGTGCCTATCGTTTCATACTTTACATTACTTATCTATGATGTGTTTGGAATTTGGAATATAAAGTATGGAACTCAGGTAAAGTTTCATGTTGCACCATCCATGTCCAGTCCTTTACCTGTTTTCTGAGGCAAACTGTTCCCTCCATAGAATTCTTTCTAAAGAATTATCAAAGCTTATTCGGGGACTGAAGAAATCACTTAGTGTTTAAGACTACAATTCAATTCCCAGAACCCACATGATAGCTCCCAACCATATGTAACTCAAGTTCCAGGGATCTAATGCTCTCTCCTGGCATCTGAAGTCACTGAACACATGTAGTGTACAAACACACATACAGATAAGCACACACAAAAAATATAAAAATAAATAAATCTACACATTTTTAACATGTTGACTGTATTTGTATAGGACTTTTTCTCGTGCTTTATTTTCGTCCCTTGAGCACAATGTCTTTTTATACTCTAGGGCCATACCTTCTTGAGAATTGAATATTTACATCATGTGGACTCATTCTACCCAATTTTTTCTAGAGTTTTTAGAAATATCATTGGCCCTTTATCTTTCTAGCCAATCAGACCAAGCTTGTCTATATTGATAATGATCTCAGTTTGTTAAAAATTTGAAGTTGACATGAGACAATGAACATTTTCTGTGTTCAATCTTCTAATACATGACTATTGCTTGCTCCACACTTTTAGATTTATTTTGATTGCTACGTGGAAATTTTCTTTGAGCTGAAAGACTTGTACATATTTTGTTATACTAATATCTTAAGTATAAATGACTTATAATATGTCTGGGCATGGTTGACAATTATGTATTATTCTTGAGATTTTTTTCAATATAATTGCAGTTAAGTACAAACACAATTGATTTTGAATTGCTGTTGTATCATAGAATAATTGCCAAACTCATTATTATTCCTAAGAATTTTTTTCTGTGAATTATTTGATATGTTGTACACAGACAATTATGTTGCCTGAACATAAGAATAACTTTGCTTATTACTCTGGAGTCCATATTCTTTCTAGCATTGTTGCATTAGTTGGTACCTCTAGGGTGGTACTGAATGACAGAGGAGACAGTAGACTATTTTGTTTTTTTGAGGCATTGTTTCTCTGTATAGTTCAGGCTGTACTAGAACTCACTCTATAGACCAGGCTGACACAGCAGACTTTATAAAGTTGCTACAGATCAATGGATGGAACATTCAGAATTTCACCATTAAGTGTGAAGGTAATTGAAGAATTTTGTATCATCCTGTATCATGAAGAGGAAGAAGTCTGTGTGCATGTGCTATCCTAGACTTTTGTCATGAAAGAACATTGGGAGTGTCCCTATTAGCACAAATTACAGTTCTGGGAGCCAGGTGTGGCAATACATGCTTTTAATCTCAGTGCTTGAGAGGCGAAGGCAGGAGGATCTCTGTAAGTTCAAGGCCAACCTGGTCTACATAATGAGTTACAGGACAGACAGAGCTACATATTGAGACTCTGGCATAAAACAAAACAACAACAAAGAAACTGTGTGTGTGTGTGTGTGTGTGTGTGTGTGTTACATTGATCCAATGTTCATAGATATACATGGTTGAAGAACATTTCTAACAGAGGATAGAAGTATTTTTTTCCTCATGCTCTTATATAAGAAATTAAGATAAAATAATTTCTATCCCATGGCATTATTCCTTGAAATATCAAATAAATATTTTATAGCATCTATAGCTTTTTTAAGAACTCAGCTTCAAAGCATCCAATTGTTTGTACTGTTGACAGATGTCGAAGAGAAACTGACCTGAGCTAATACATTGCCAAGGCCAGTTGCTGTCTGTCACTAATCCATTTTTGTATGCATAGCTTTAAAGGATGCTGTAGGTCTGTCCTACCTTTTCTTGTGTATTCTGTGAGGGTGACTTTCATTTAAAGTGAGACAGTCACAGAAAAATGTGAAGCAATGCCTGGTGTATGGTGTTACCTCCACAAATAGGAATTACAGACGAATTAAATAGTATTGTTGAACATCTAGTAATGTCCAGACATTTAACAGTCAGAAATATTTGTTAAGCAAATTATGCTTGGTTAACCAATTTTATAGAATTGTGAAGATTACCATAACTTTAATACGATAAATATTCTTTCTGTTTGAACTCTAGTCTTTTGGGCCAGTGGGATTTATGAAAAAGGCCATCAGTATGTCCGAGGATGAAGAATGGAAGAGACTTCGAACACTGCTCTCTCCAACATTCAGCAGTGGAAAACTCAAGCAGGTGATGATGGAGAGGGAATTTACTGAAATAAATCTAGGGACAGGTAGAAAACTAGCCCATAGTCCTTTTCCAAGGGTCGGTCCTCTGCATTACAGTTCCTATAAGATGGCCTTTCATTTTCACACCCAGAGGATCCATTATAAAATCCACTGTAACATATGACTCATTGCTTTGTTACTGGGAACAAGTTGTCTTTCTAGTACCTGAGTTTCCACATTTAGCCTCAAATGTTGTGTTTTATGCTTAGATGTTTCCCATCATTGGACAGTATGGAGATACGTTGGTGAAAAACTTGAGACGGGAAGAAGAGAAAGGGAAGCCCGTCACCATGAAAGAGTAAGTGGTGGTGTGGTTGAGAGCACTGCAAGCACCTTAGCATCCCCTCAACTACAGGAAAATGACATCTGCAAACCAACCACAGGTAAACACCCCATGTGTGAGTGCAACAGGAGCCTTGACCCCACCGATGGTCCAACCTGTGGTTCTGACTGTGTGGCTCCCTGCCTGGGTAGCTCAGAAGTAGAAGCTGCCTCAGATGCAGATGTTGATTTCCATCTCTCTCTATTCAGCATCCTTGGAGCTTATAGCATGGATGTGATCACTGGCACATCATTTGGAGTGAACGTCGATTCCCTCAACAACCCACAAGATCCATTTGTACAGAAAGCCAAGAAGATCTTAAAGTTTTCAGTTTTTGATCCATTTCTTCTCTCCATATGTATGTACACTATTTTTTTTCTCTTTTTTTGTCCTGGATCTCCTTCTGTAGACCAGGCTGGCCTTGAACTCACAGATAATTTGCCTGCCTCCGTCTCCTCAAGTGCTGGGATTAAAGGTGTGTACCACCACCACCCAGCTTCTTCTTTCTTTTTATTACTCTCTCCTACACAACAATCAAAATAACACCATAATTGAGATATAGTTCACATGTAAAAAGTTCAACTATTTAAAGTGTATAATTCAATTTTTGTTCACCAAAGGGACAAGAACCCATCACCCTTGTTAACCAGGAAGTGTGTTGTCCAATCAAAATTACACCTTTTCATTCTCATCTTCCATTCCTCTGCACCATAAGAAATGTTCCATTAACTATCTGTTCCTGTAAAACTGCCTATTCTGAGCATAACATTAAAACACAATATAAATATTTTTTAGAGTATATGGAATTTGGCAACTAGTTTCTGTCATTGATGTCAAATATATGTTTAACATCATATATTCAGCAGACCCATTTGTTGCCACTCCTATGTTCCATCATATTCCGAATTATCTGATAACTGGACATTTTTTTTCATGGTTTTTGAGTAGGAAATTGGTGTGGGATTAATGAATTATAGAGGATTTTTTTTATCTGACTTGTTGGGGAACTGAAATTTTTTCAGGACTTTTTGTTTGTTTTGCTGCCAGTAGTTCAGAAGGGTTCCATTTTCTCCAAATTTCACCCACATTGGGTGCCAGATGAAAATGGAATTTACAAATTAATCCCACAGTAGCTCAGAACTGCGTATACTAAAGGGTTATTTATTTAGGGGTAGACTCACAGATCATAGTCCTCTGCACAAACAGGGAACAGGAACTGAATCCTGAAGTCGGAAGACAGAGTGAATGCTTGTCTTACATAGGCATTTATAGTATAAAAGGCCACACCTAAGTGGGCTGGTGTCTTAAAGGCTACTGGCCGAAGGAGTTCTTACAGCACCATCCCATCTGAAACTTCACTTTTTTCTTCAGGATTTTTTTATTATTGCCATCTTAGGGTACATTTAGGACTCCAACTTTATGGGGGATTATTTACAGTTCTTATTTTTTTAAAATTTTATACATGAGTATATATTTTCTTTATTTCTAGCACCTCTAACTCCACTCATGTCCCCAACTCCTTAAATCCACGACTCTTCCCTTATAACTATAATGGTTATATATAGATATATGCACATGTATATATCCTACAGAATCCATTTAGTGTTGCTCTTATATAAGTGCTTATGGTTAACTACTTGGGATTGGATCACCTATCTGGGACTCATCCTTGGGGAAAAATCATTCTTCCAATAGTCATTAGTTCCCCGTGGCTTTTCATCTAGAGGTAAAAACCAGTGGGATTTCCCCGTCTACATTGGCATGTCAACCAGTGTTATCATTGCACAGATATTATCTAAATAACACTATTATTGAGATTTCATGGGTCCAGTTTCTAGGCTGTGTCTAGAAGATGCAATCTCATATCAGACCTTCTCATATTCTTGGTTTTATACCCTTTCTACCCTCTCATTCATGATTTACCCTGAACCTTAAATAAAGAGATTGCCTTGTAGACATATCAGTTGATGTTGGACAATCCTTGGTCACTTATTCTCTGCATTTATTTTTTTCTCTGTAGTTCTGTTTCCATTCCTTACTCCAATATATGAGTTACTAAGTCTCTCCATTTTTCCAAGACAATCAGTGAACTTTTTCAAAAAATTTGTAACAAGCATGAAGAAAAATCGCCTTGATTCAAACCAGGAGGTAAATTTTGATGCTGCTTTCATGGTGCTCAGGGTTTGGTCATGATGCTCAGGATTTGGTCATGATGCTTGGGTTTTAGTCACAATGTTCAGGGTTTGGTAATGATACTCAGGGTTTGGTCACAATGCTAAGTGTTTGGTCATGATGCTTAAGGTTTTGGTCACAATGTTCAGGGTTTGGCCACAATGTTCAGGGTTTGGTCATGTATCAGGCTGTGAGTATGTGATTTATGTACTTTACTCTGGGTTCTCTTAAAAATAAATAAAACTATGCTTAGGGTAAGGCAATGTTTACATTTTAGGGAGAAGAAAAAGTTAGAAGATGGGTGATTCTATATGAGAATGATTGAGAGAAACAGTCTCACATTTGTCAAAAAGAGTGAATTTACTATGCTCTAAGATAATCATTAATTAAGGAAAAATATTGCCACCACACTTTATTGAAAGAAGTCAAAAATAGAATTCATACTTAGAAAATATATCTACTACTGTTATTCTTCTAAAGTTTATATTATCAAAAGGATGTTTTTAATTTTAAACCTCTTATTTTGATATAATCTTCAAAAGAAGTATGGTCATACCTGGTGGAGATTGGCCTATGTTAAATTTGAATGCCTCCTGCTTTGTGTATAGGTATTTTCTTGGCAGTGAGACCAGAAGCTACTCACCCAGTAGGTAAATACTTCCTCTGGACAATCAATTTTTAGGCTGCTCACCTGGCTCTGTTATATGTAGCCTGGAGGCCACAAAAAGGATGTTTGGAGATTATGGAGATGGGCACCTGTTAGGACACTTGGCATTGTATAGTGCCTAGAGTGTGTGAGAGTCAGGAGATGCTCACCCAAAACTTGGCAGTGAGAGTAGAGATAGAATTAATCAAAAGTGCCGGGCGGTGGTGGCACACGCCTTTAATCCCAGCGGGTGGGTCTCTGTGAGGTCAAGGCCAGCCTGGTCTACAAGAGCTAGTTCCAGGACAGGAACCAAAAGCTACAGAGAAACCCTGTCTCGAAAATCAAAAAAAAAAAAAAAAAACCAAAAAGAATTAATCAAAAGTGTTGCTGGTTGAGTACTGTGGTAAGAAAACACAGAAAGAGCTGGCGTTCAGGGATTTTCCTGAGCAAGCATGATGAGAGAAGGATGCAGTAGCTCTTTCACCAGGAATCTGCTCAAAAGCCAGAGAAACTTATATCAGGAGAATAAAGACCAAATGCTGCATTTCTCACAGGAAATGTATTGTTCTCCAAGGCTCGCTGCTAGAGTCTTTAGTTTTCCTTTCTTTTTTAATTGTGTGGGTGTTTTGCTCATCTGCATGCCATGTGCAGTCTCTGCAGAGGCCAGAAGAGGGCATGAGACCCCCTGGAACTGTAGTTCCAAGTGGTTGTGATTCACCTTGTGGGTACTAGAAACTGAACCCAGGTCCTCTGCAAGAGCACTTAATGCTCTTAACCACTGAGCAATTTCCTCAGCCCATAGATGTTTTTATTCATTGGTAACTCAAACCATACTTGTGGCTTCAGGTAGCCATATTCTCAGAAGGGAGGTGAAGTTCTGAACCCTTGTTTCAAGTCTGACCTCTCAACTAAATATTTATCATTGACTTTTCTCTTTCTGTTTCCAGACACGAGTCGATTTTCTTCAGCTAATGATGAACACTCAGAATTCAAAAGGCGAAGAGTCCCAGAAAGGTAACACAGGATACTTCACGGTGTGTGACTCAAGAAGCCCAGAGAGAAGACGGTATCAGAACGTATACATGGGGTGGTCCAGGATGGAAGAAATTCTAACAAATTTCAGAAAGATGTGCACATTGATGATATCTATGGGGTCCAAGGGAGCTTTCTAGAAGTTCACTGGACCAGAGCTTGTAGGGCTGCCAGAAAGATACATTTTGTTTCAGGAAGTCCTCATTGGTACTGGGTTATCTGTCAGAGAAGAGTCTGATTCTCATTTCCATTCAATCCCACTAATTCTGTATCTCTGCTGGGAATTTGCATCTAGGCCCCCATCAAAGTGCACTGTCCAGCAATGAGGATAATCCTTGGGAGAGAGTGGTGCAATTGTGTTCAACAGCTTCATCTGCGATTTATTCTGCTCTGTGTAAATAGCATCTGGGAAACTCTATACCCTGCTCTTCTTCATTCTTTTAACCCCCTGATTTCTTATCTCTGTGAATACTTTGTGATGAAAACTATTATTATTGTTGTAGCTACAGAATAATGACTTTTCTACTACCCTTTACTCTATGTTTACCAGCCATTACCTCGTGTAAAGGAATGTCCTCTTCTTTACTTTTTAAATTCTATCAGTTATCTAAATTTTGTTCAGTTGTTTCTATCACTGTGATCTCATGCATTCCCTGTTACTTTCCTTTAACCACTAGTTACTTTGCATTCAACTCTCTTATGCATACTCACTCAGGGCTCTTTTGTATGTCATGGTGGGTCCTTTTTTCTCTCTGTGTGTGTCTGTGTCTCTGTGTGTGTGCATACACACATGCACATGGGCTCACAAAGAAGAGAGGAGAATGTTGGCATTCTGCTATGTTATTCTTATTCTTTTGGGGCAGGGGCTCTAGATGCATGTGGATCTAGTCTGGTATCCAGAAAGCCCCAGTGACCCTCTTGGCTCCATTTCCCTTCCTCGATGGGGTTGCAAGAACACATGGTCACCTATTTATGTGAGTTCTGGTAATTTGAACTCGGAATCTTCCATTGGCACAAAAGGAACTCTTACTCACTGAACCATCTCTCCAGACCCCTTTAATTTAAATTTATTATTATTATTATTAATCATTTGTGTGGGGTATGAGTAAGTACACCTGCTATGTTATGCATGTGGCAGTCACAGGGTAACTTGTAGAGCCAGGGTTTTCTGTCCACCTTACATGGATACAGGAATCAAATTCAGTTCATCTGACTTGCTCAGCAAGTACCTTTAATCACTAAGCCATCTTACCAACCCTTATTTAATTTTTTGATTCCTATAAGAGAATAATATTTGTAGAGCAATTTCTTGTCATAGAGGAATTGAGAGGAAAACTAAAGATCTCCAATACACTCCAGTGAGTACATGTACTGTCCACCACACTACCCACACCCCGCCACTACAGAGGTTTGCAATTGTGTGCCTCTAATAAGCTCCTAGATGCTGCTGATCCATGGACCACATTTGAATAGCAGGAGTTTCCCTGTAGCCACATGGTTCTTCTCTGAGTCTCTTCTAAAGTGTTTAAGGATTCCTACTTTTTAAAGATTCATGTCTAGTTTATATGTATAAATGTTTACATGTATATTTATATACATTCACCACTTGTGTGCTGGTACCTGTGAATGTCAAAAGAAGACATTGGATAGCCTAGAACTGGAGTTATAGGCAATGTTGAACTGCCATGTGAAGAATAGGAATCAAATCCAGGTCCTCTGCAAGAGCATCAAATACTCTTAACCACTGAACCATCTCTCCAGCTCCCGTGAAGGTGTTTGGAGGGAAAATTCCTGAATTTTCTCTCTATGAGTCATTGACACAGCAAACAAATATTTGACGGCTATATTTTAATGAAAATCATTTAAATATTTTTCTTGGGTAGTAAAGGGATTCCATATTTTACTGGTAGCTACAGTATTTGAATTAGTTACTTATTATTTCTCTGTCAAAATAATTGACAGAATCAATTTAAGGAAGTTATTTTTTTTTTCCTCCTGACTCACACTTTGAAGGTATGGTCCATCATGGTGGAATATTCATGGCAGCAGAAACTTGAGCCAGCTGGTCACACTGCATCCACAGTCAGGAAACATGAACTCCAGTACTCGGCTTCCTCTCTCCTTTTTCTTAAGCCCAGGAGGCTAGCTCATGGGATGGTGACACAATGAAGAGAGATCTTCCAGGAGTGACGAGGTGACTCAGCAGTCATGGCTACTTGCTGCTCTTTCAGAGGACCTGAGCTTGTTTGCCAAGGCCCATGGTACACAGCTCCCTTGTAACTCCAGCTCCAGGGATCTGACACCATTGTTTGGCCTGTGCATGCACACACTCATACAAATAAAAATGAAAATAAACACTTAGAAACAAGATAGGTCTTTCCATGTCAGTTAAGCTAATAAGGATAAACCATACAGGCCTATCAGGAAGCAAGTTAATCTAGATAACATCACAACACCATGCCTGGAAGCTCGCCTTCTAGGTGATTCTAGATCTTGTCAAGTTGTCAATCACTGTCAAGTACCGCAATACTTTCGTTTTCATTCCACACTATGATAATAGTATACGTTAGAGAGAATTATTTCTCTTGAAATTGCCCAGTTGTGATGATATGAATTTGGCCTAATATTTATTTTTTTCCTTTTTTAAAAAATCTATCTATCTATCTATCTATCTATCTATCTATCTACCTATCTATTATTTATACAATATTCTGTCTGCATGTATGCCTGCAGGCCAGAAGAGGGTACCAGACCTCATTACAGATGGTTGTGAGCCACCATGTGGTTGCTGGGGATTGAACTCAGGACCTTTGGAATAGCAAGTAATGCTCTTAACGACTGAACCATCTCTCCAGCCCCCTTGGCCTAATATTTCATCACCAATAATATAGATCTTAGCTCAACCTGAATTAAAATAATTTGACCTTGGGACTGGAGAGATAGCTCATCAGTTAAGAGCATTGTCTGCTCTTTCAGAGGACCTGGATTCAGTTCACAACACCTACACAGCAGCTCACAGTCACCTGTAATTCCAGTCACAAGGTATCTGGTGCCCTCTCCTTACCTCCATGGACACCAGGGATGTGTGTGGTACACAGACATATGTACAGATAAAACACCCATAACCATAAAAATATATTTAAAAATAATTTGACCTTTCCCTGGTATATCAGAAAGACACCAGAGTGGAACTCAGCACCAATGACCCTGTTCTGCTTTTCTCTGTTCTTCCCCAGACAATGAGGAGTGCCATTTGAATTTCTTCTCATCTCAGCTATGATGTTCTGCTTTGATCTTCCTTATCTGCAATGTTTTTTTTTCCTTTTAGCTCTTTCTGATCTAGAAATGGCAGCACAAACTGTTGTTTTCATTTTTGCGGGCTATGACGCCACAAGCACATCCATTTCCTTTATCATGTATGAGCTGGCCATCCACCCTGATGTGCAGAAGAAACTTCAGGATGAGATTGACAGAGCTCTGCCGAATAAGGTGAGTGGATGGTACTCAGAGAGGGACGGCAGAGGTAAAGGACTAACAAGCACATGCAACGAGAATTTTTATGGAGGGCCATGCAATAGTTCTATAACCCAACAAGAGACTAAGAGAAACAAAGGGAGGGACATAGGAGATGAATGCAACCCATAGAAATATGAAATCTTTAATATAGTACTGGCTCTGATATATCTTTATCTATTATAACAATAATACTAAGAGACACAAAGAAAACCTGTGTGACACTTGAGAAGAAGCAATAGTCTCTCAGGTATCTGAACAATTATTTCTGCTGATGTCCTCGGGGTGCTGTCCCTGCTATGTCTGTTAGTAGGCTGACCTGCAGGCTCGCCTGACACTACTCTCAGTGGCTCTGTTGTCCAGTCCAATAGCATGACATTTATATATGTGGGTGTGTGGGCCAACTAGAGGATTCTTTCCTTTTCTGTGGTTTTGATAGTCTATCAGACTACTTCTTTTCTGAATCCTTGAGTGCTAACTCGAGTCACTGTAATAGTTTGAGAGTCTGTGCTGTCTGATGACCTTGCTTGTATTACTGCCAGTGTGCTGGACATGTTCTCTCACCCTCTTGGAAGTCTCCAGGTCAAACCTGCACAGATAGCTAATGTTCTAGCACCAGCTGTATGGGAATACACTCAGTGGTGCAGCTAGAGGTGAAGAAGCCAACGATGAGCTCGTGTCTCTAGCTCCTAAGTAAAAATATTATTAATGAATTATTTTGATTATTCACATTCTCTCTGTGTGTGTGTGTGTGTGTGTGTGAGAGAGAGAGAGAGAGAGAGAGAGAGAGAGAGAGAGAGAGAGAAAGAGAAAGAGAAAGAGAGAATGCATAAGTGTCCATACCATAGCACATGTATGGAGGTCAGAGAATAACTTGCAAGAGTCATCTCTCTCTTTCCACAATTTGGTCTCTGGAGTTTCAGTTCAGGCCATCAGACTTGTCAACAAATTCCTTTACCACCTAATCCATATCACTAGCAGCCTAAACCAAACTCTAAATATCTACAGGATAGTCTTTTGAACGTCACACTAAATGACAGCCATAATGCCCATACCGTCTTCATCTCTTTGCTCAAACTGCAAGGTTTGGTAATGTGATGTTACCCAGGTCTTGTGTGACTATTTGAGCAGAGTAGTGCAGAAGTGAATCTCCTCCAGGGCCTACTCTCAGGTCCTGAAGCAACAACTGCTCCATTGATCCAGTTACCAAGGATGGTAATGAGTGTGACTTTTGGTCCCCATTGGAAGATGCTTTAAACATTTTAAAATGTATACCCTTTTAAAAGTTAGCACACAAAGCAATGCGTTTCACTCTGGCATCTTTATATACGTGCCATTAAAATTGATTCATGTTCATCCTTCTCCCACTTTGTCCTCCCTCATTCTCCCTGATGTCTCTTATCAGGCATCTTCCTTCCCTTAAAGAGTATGCAGAGCTGCCTTCATTTCACATATCCCTCCCTCCTTCTGTCCGCACTCTTTCTGAGTCTGGTTTGTCTTGCTTAACCTAAATATCTCGATTTGTACCTGTTTCCAGCAAATTTTATGGTGTCATTCATCTCTGTGGTTGAAAAACTTTGTTTTGCATAAGTACCACATTTGCTTTCCTTGTTTACCTGTAGCTGGACATCAAGTTGGGTTCCTTTTCTTAGCTGTTGTGAAGAGTGCAACAATAAATATCTGTTCACTAGTATCTCTGCAGTGTGCTGGTTTAGAGACTTCTAGATATATACTAAGGTTGTGTGTGTGTGTGTGTGTGTGTGTGTGTGCGCGCGCGCGCGTGTTCCAGATAGTATTAACTGTCACCTATATATAGCTTAGAAGCACCTAAAGAATCCATGTCCTGTGGTTGTGCTCCATTGGCTGGCCCCAGTGACTGGTTGTTTTGCAACAATAAGTTCTCTGAGTCATACTGAGTGACCATGGTACTCTCAATGTGTCATAGAAACAATTGTTATCTCACCCAGAACCAAACTGGATTTTTGGCTTGTGAGGGCTAGGAGCTTCTCTTGTAGATAGGGCCCCAGTTTCTTTCCATCAGAACACCTGCTTTAACTTTTGGAGTATCCCTGTCTTACCTTCCTCCCTATGTTAGGGCACAGGGCAGCTGGAGCCAACTTCAGCTTGGCTTCTTTCCCATGAGTTAATCCATTTTTCCCTCATACTTTTCAACTGTCCTGCCACTTCCTTGTATGTTGCAGAAGTTTTTCTTCTCTTTCTTTCTCTAGAAAAGATACATATTTTTTTCTCCTTCAAAATCTCTATAACCAACTCACACAGAAGCAGCTTCTAAGTATGTCATCTTACCCAGAATCCTTTATGGTACCTTTCACTGAACTAATCCCATAATCAAAGGGGCTACCAAGATGTGGCATTGTCAATTTTAGCCTCATTGGACCAGGAGTGAGGAGTTTGTTCCTTGCCATGACATATTTCTTTGGTATAGACTGATGATCGATGGAGATGTCTGAGTGTAATTATCACAAGATGTTGGTTATATATGCTCACATGGGAAAGAAATCAGTGTTTGACAATGAGGGGATCTGGATGGAGGAGTGCCCCAAATGGCTTCTGTGCTAAAAATTATACTTCACATCCTAATGGGCCATAATCAGGATGAAGGTCATCATCAGAGTAGAATGATTAAGGATAAGCTTTACTAATCGAGGTTAGCCCTTTGAGATTCTAATATATTTGAGATGACATGACTCCAAACCTCATCTGCAAACTTGTTCCCTCTTCCCAGGCACCTGTCACCTATGATGCCCTGATGGACATGGAGTACCTGGATATGGTAGTGAATGAAACTCTCAGATTGTACCCTATTGCTAACAGGCTAGAGAGGGTCTCAAAGAAGGATGTGGAAATCAATGGAATGTTCATTCCCAAAGGGACTATAGTTATGATGCCAATCTATCCTCTTCATCGGGATCCTGAGTACTGGCCAGAGCCTGAGGAGTTCCGCCCTGAAAGGTACAGAGACTCTGTAAGAAGAGAGACCCCGGACTTGGCATGAGCTTTTGAAATTTCAAAGCTACTTCGAGTGACACTATTCTTCCAACAAGGCCATACCTAATAATCCTTCTAATCCTTTCAAATAGTGCCATTCCTTAGTGACTAAGTATTCAAATGTATACGGGCCATTATTATTCAAACCGCTATAATTCCTCTTAAAGAAAAGCATATATATGTGATTTTGTACCCCTTTACATCTATGAATCCTTTTGGAATTATAGTATTTGTGTGTGTGTGTGTGTGTGTGTGTGTGTGTGTGTGTGTGTGAAATATGTGTGCGGTTGGACGGCACATTCCAGGGATCTGATCATCTCCACCTCCTATCTTGCCACTGCTAGGATTACAGGCACACCCCACCATGCCCAGCTTTCTGTGTAGGTTCTGGGAAACAAACCTAGACTCTCACACTTACTGGACAAGTACCTTACTATGTAAGCCACCTCCCAAGTCCCATACAATTATATAATACACTTCTTGTGTTCACCTATGTGAACTCTCTATCCACACACAACCTAATTTGTCCACACTCTCCTGTTATTTCATAGCATTTATATGTAAATACCTCTCTTTTCCCCCATACAAATTAACAAAACAGTTTTTAAAACACCGATTATTCTTGTTCTTGTCACTTTTTCACAATAATTTCTTTTCACTTATATAATCAAATAATGAAAAGTCAAATTTCAATAAATTCAGGGCTACATGTTTAGTAGATATTTTTAGCTTAGTGGAGAAGGTAGACTTGGATGTCATTCATGATGCTATAGTAGAAACTCATCCTGTGCACCAGAAAGGTAATTGGCTTTAGCCATTCTGTGGAGGGAGGCAGGGAAAGCAAAAGCAATTCTGAGGAAGAAGTGGACAAGGAAAATACAAATGGGGGAAGCTACAAAGAAAGGAATGTAATGAAAGGAAAGGGAAATAATGGGGGAGGGGAAATTAACATTTCCAATACTGACAGAGAGTGTTTATCTCCCCATTCCTAAGTGTGAGGCAGGAGACTACTTTGCCATCAGTTTGGCCAATCCCAATATGTCTTTCAGAATAGAACACTTCACCATCTGGAATGGAATATTTTGTGTTCAAGGATGTGTTTTCTTTCAAAAAGCATTCATTTCCACTTGTCTTAACAATATAAAAAATACCTGTTTGGGGTGAAAGGGAAGGGCCTTTAGCTCACAATTCCTTTGTTAGACACCTGCAGCAAGGGTTCTGTTACAAGTCCATAAATGTACGCTGAACCACTCCAAACAGAGCTCTTTGGATCAATGTTCCATAGCCTCGTTTTCATCCCTACTGTGTCTCCAGGTTCAGCAAGGAGAACAAGGGCAGCATTGACCCTTATGTATACATGCCCTTTGGTAATGGACCCAGGAACTGCCTTGGCATGAGGTTTGCCCTTATCAGCATGAAACTGGCTGTCATCAGTGTCCTGCAGAACTTCACCCTTCATCCTTGTGAAGAAACACAGGTGAGGCAGAAAACTCTCAATAACGTATTTAAAAATCTTACAGTGTTACAAACACAAATAAATTGCTTGTCTTGGTTACTTTTCTGTTGCTGTGATAAAACACCATGACTAAGACAATTTATGTCTTAAAAGGTGCTTAAATTAGCTTATGATTTCAGAGGATTAAGGTTTATGGTGGCGGAGTGAAGGTATGGCAGCAGGTACAGCTGAGTGGAGAGAGAGAGAGAGAGAGAGAGAGAGAGAGAGAGAGAGAGAGAGAGAGAGAAAGAGAAAGAGAGAGAGAGGAGACTGTAAATGAATAGCACAGTCTCCTGGAACCTCAAACCCACCCCCAGTGACACACCTCCTACAACAAGGCCACTCTTCCTAATCCTTCCCAAGCAACTGAGGGACAAAGTATTCAAACATACACCTGTGCTGGCCATTCTCATGCAAACCGCCACACTGCTCACTGACATTTTAATAATGCATGTAACAAAGAATGTATTTGTTGTCTGATATGAATCTTTTCATACTGAACTGAATCTGAATAAAACACAAATAAGGAATTCATTTAGAGTTAGTGCCGATTAGTGGAAGATGACTGAATGAAATCTCCTTGAAGGAATTCAAATTAACTTGAGATGGGGAGATATTGTGCACACAGCATGTAATAAAGACCTGATCATGATATGTGACTGGTGGGCGTCACTAGGACTTAAGAGAAGTTTCCAGGTGTCAGGGGCTCCCAATCACTGGCTGTGCTTTAGAACTGCTAAAGAGCCTTAAACATTCACGATGTCTGGTCATATCAGATATGTTGAAATGATTCACCCAGAATGTGGCTTTTAAAAATACAGGTCAGTCTCCTTCACAACCAAAGTTGAAAGTCCCTGATGTGACACAGGATATGTGTGTCGCTAAGGATGGCTTTTGAGGTTTTCAAAGCCCACACTAGGTCCAATGCTGCTAGTCTCTCTGCTTGTGGATCAGATGTAGTTCTCAGCTCCTTTTCCAGCACTACAGCTGCCATGGCTGCTGCCATGTTCCCCACCATGATGATCATGGACCAAGCTTCTGAAACTACACATGTCCCCACTTGAATCCTTTCTTTTAAAAGAGCTGTCATGGTCATGGTGTCTCCTTATAGCAAAGGAATGCTGACTAAGACTATGAACATGCTATGTAAATCACCACCTGATAACTAAGTTCTAACACACATGCATGAAGTATGCAGTGCTTTCCTGTTCCATTGCCTTTCTTCATGTGAGGTGAGGAGGATATAAGCAGCCTACAGTTGCAATGTAGCTGTCCTGTAAATGTGTGCAGAGATTTATTTAGATGAATATATGGACAGAGCATTTGTCCTGGGAGCAAACAAGGCTTTGGGACAGCAAACAAGCTCCAGTCAACCACAGTTTGACACCCTTCTCTGATGACAGTTTTCTTTCCTTTCCTGAACCAAGACCAAACAGCTATGTTGTAGGCTTCCTCATCCCCTCAAGACTGAAGAAACTGAGGCAAATGATTATATGAAAACATTGAATTTCTCAAGGTTACCTTTCAAATTACCCTTAGAAGCTAAGAGTACAAGGACCGATGCTTCCTGGAGTCCTTGTCCACCATCAAATAGAATGTGCGAACCTGGTGTCCAGGCACTTTGATAATTGAGTCACTCCATAGGCACAAAATTGTGATATGTGCTCAGGATTACCTTTTACTTCAATGAGTGCAAAATTAACTTTATATTGTCTTCAAAATTCATTTTCCATATGTTTATGAAATAATCTAAATGTTTAACTGGGCCTTTTGACTTAAAATTTAAATCACTAAATAACACAAACCAACTTAACTTGTTCCCTGGCTCTGTACACACAATAGGTGCTCAGCTAATACTTACCTGATTAAGAAGATAGATAAGTGCTTTTCCCTTCCAGTCTCAGTGAATATTTAGGTATAAGAGACTCAGGATATAGGATACTGATACATAGTGTTTTAGGTATATAAAGCATGTTCCTTAATGTATCTGTACTCTTTGCTTCTATCATTGCTGGTGTGTCATCCATTGCTTCTCACTGTGATTGTTGAACTACTACAGATCCCGCCAAAGTTGAGCAGGCAACCAATTCTCCAACCAGAAATACCCATCATCCTGAAGGTTGTATCAAGAGAAAAACCCATAACTGGAGCATGAATTTCCCTCAGGAAGCATGTTATATTCTTCAGGAGGGCTGTGCCACAGAACACTAGCAAATTTAATATACCATATAATGATTGAGTGCTCAATAATTCATTGAACATGCTCAGTGTCTATACAGAGTATCATCTATTGTGTGATTCGACATAAATAATTAAGTGATTGATAGGTATGGAGATTAATTTTCTGATTCTCTTGGGACAATCTACACTGATTGCAATTGGTTCCTTCCATTCTGAACTCTAAATGTAGTAACTGTTTCTCTATAGTTCTATCAATAATTTTTAATGAAAATAGGAACTATCATGTTGACTGTTAGTAAAAGTATATCAAATTGTTTTTTGTAAAATTTTATGTTATTGAAAATATAAATAAAAATCTCTTTCAAAAATATATGATGTATACACATTAATGGGAAAACACTAAATCAACAAAACAAGATGCTAATCCTTTCCAATAAACATGGTCACCCATTGTTTGAGCCAAAAGGGGATCCACACTTGACTCTCAAGATTGGTGACACTGACCCATTTTGAAATGGCACATGGCTTGGGAAATTTGCTCATAGTCCAATTCGGTAGTCCTTGAAGGATTTTTAGTATAATTCAAGTGAAATGTTAATATTCTTTTTTAGGCTTGATCTATTTTATCATCTTCATCTCCTCTCACTTCTCTGATAGTCTATGTTTCCTCAGTCTTCTTTGGAATGCATGGTTTTTGCTATTGTCAACTTCAGTGACACTGGAATCACCTAGGATGGATAAGAACCTCCAGGCATGCCTGAGGGTGATGGTTGTTTGATTGAGTTGGCTAAGGTGTGAATGCCTACCTGCTATAGGTGGTGCCTTATGGTGTAGAGGACAATATAAGTAGAGAAAGGGAGCTGAGCAGCATGGCCTCATTACCATCTGCTTCCTGATTGTGGAGCACATGACCAGTCTTCTAGCTCCTGTCTCTGGCTTCCCTTCGATGACCTACTCTCCACTAGAACTGTGAGCCAGAGTAAACTCCTTTCCCCTTATTGTGCTTTTCTCGGGGTGCTTATCATACTAACATCAAGACAGAACCTGTCTTCATCTCCTCCCTGTCCTGTAACCGTGAACATAAATAACAATTTCTGGCTGATCAATGGATTGGGCAACAAAGATTGTTACATCTTATCTAGTATCAGAAGCCTCACTGGATTCTTCCGCTTTAGTGTCCAACCTTCCATTCTCTTTCTGGGTCATTTAGTCTAAAACCATTGTGTGGGGCTCATGAAGGAGGCTACTGCTGACTCCAAATGAGACCCAATGGTTTGGGGAAGAGGTCTACATGGAAGGCAGCCTGGCTGGGTGTGAGTCCAAGCCAGCTATAAAGCCTCCACTGATGCATGTCCTTACACAAGAAGCTTGTGCTTCAGTGAGTAGAGAACCCACTGGTGACTTCAGTGCTAGAGTATCTGATGTTTCTTCTAGCCTCTGCAGGTATCTGTTCACACATGCACGGGACCACATAGGAACACACATACACAAGCACACAAATTTAAATATAATGAGTTTTTGAAGGGATGAGCATTTGTTTACTAGGGGAGAATTTTTTTCAATTGAAAATAAATTTTTCCTCACATAATATATCCTTCTTATTTTTCTTTTCCTACTACTCCTCCCAGTTCCATATATCACACTTTTCCTACTACTCCTCCCAGTTCCATATATCACACTTCCTATCTAAATCCATTATATCTCATTAGGAAACAAATAGGTTTCTAAAGGATAATAAAATATAATACAAAATAAACTAAAACAAAGAGCTTAAGAGAAGATATAAGAGTCAGACTCTCTCATTTACGCACCTAGGAATCCTATCAAAACACTAAACTGGTAGCCATAATACATATAGAGAGGTCTTGGTGCAGAACAGTGCAGGCCCTCTTTGTGCAGCCTCAGTCTCTGTGAGTTCATACCTGCATCAGTAGAGGACCTTATTTTCTGGGCATCCTCCATATCTTCTGGCTCTTATACTCTTTCTACCTCCTCATTCACAGGATTTCCTGAGTCCTGAAAGGAGGGATTTGGTGGAGACATCCCATTTAGGGATCAGTGTTCCAAGGTTTGCATAATGTTTGGCTGTGGGTGCCTGTATTTGTTCCCATCTGCTGCAGGATGAAGCTTCTCTGGATGATGGCTGATCTGCTTGCCTGGCCAGACACAAAGTAACTTTCTAAAAATGAATTGATCCTAAGAGTAGAATATGAAGTGTCTAGGAAAATGAATAATAAGAGGGAGAAGAAAGGAGGATATGTCAGGAATTATGATCAAAGAACATTATATGCTTGAATGAAAATATTACTAGGTGCTATGTATAATAATTACATTACAGTAAAACATGAATTGACCTAGCCAGGTATGGTGGTATTTGCCTTAAATCCTAAGACTTGGGAGGCAGGAACAGGCAGATCTCTGTGAGTTCAAGGCCATTCAAGTCTACTAAGTGAGTTCTGGGACAACAGAGAAATCCTGTCTCAAAACCACAACAAAAAATAAACTGACCAATTTACAAAGAATATCTTGAATAATGAAAGCCAAGCTTCTCAGTCTTGGTAAAATGAAACATGTTCAGAGCAAAAAAGAGTCTTTGTAGGTAGGCAGTGTAGAGTAGGGTGTTTTGTGATAGAATCTTATTTCTCTAAATAGGTGGTAGATAAAAATGATAGAGTAGGGATGAGAAGATGCTCCCACGTCTCTGAAAGAGTTAGGAAACAGTGATATTCTAGCTGACATGAGCAGTACTATATCCCAACTCCTGGTTTATGTTGACTATGTTTCTGGTTTTTTGGAGAAATGACAGAGTCTGAGGTTGTGAAAATCCAAGAGGAGCTCAGAATCCTTCCTGTGACAGAAAGTACACACACGCTCAAAGACAAGATGTGTGATATAGAGGCAAAGATAGGGCCATCCGTGGAGCTTACTGGACAGATGGTCTTGCCCAAGAAATGAGCTTCAAGACACTGAGAGACACCCATCTCAAGAGGTAAAGTGGAAGTCCAATAAGATGACTCAGTGGGTAACAGTGCCAGCTATAAAGACTTACAACCAGGGTTCAATCCCCAGACACCACATGGTAGAAGAAGTGAACCAACTCCTTCAAGTTGTCTTATGACTTCTACACAGGCACCATGATACATATGGATGTGTGCACACACACTAAAATGCAATTTAAAATGCTAATAATAAAGTGAAAAGCAATTGAGGAAGACACCATCACATCACCCTCTGGCCTACACAAATGTGCACACACATGTGAACACATAAATATATACACAAGCATACAACATACACACAAATAATGGCAGATGAGTGGATATATTTCCAAGCAATAGGAAAAGTCAACGAGGGTTACACTCACCTCTACTAATAAGACTAGATCTCAACTAGATAGAACTCC
Source organism: Alexandromys fortis (assembly GCF_014885135.2). Lineage (NCBI taxonomy): Eukaryota > Metazoa > Chordata > Mammalia > Rodentia > Cricetidae > Alexandromys > Alexandromys fortis. The sequence goes on along the minus strand of NW_026068370.1, from coordinate 9,053 downwards.
ATTATTTATGAAGCCAAAAGCATTTAGTTTTTGGTGTCTTCTGGACCAGAGAGGACAATTGTTCTCATGGAGCCACAAAAGTTCTGGTTACCTGCACAAGACCCACACAAGATCAGCCAGTCATCTTTCCATAATGGATGTGGAGGGGCTCTTCAGTCCTAACCACGTAGCTGAGGAACTCATGAGAGTTTATGGTTACTAGAGAAGGAAAAGCCATTTTTTTTTCTCAGAGATATAGTCCCAGATATTTGCATCTACTCCAGTGAATGAACCCACACTATGAACATATGGGCAACACTAATTAGACTCAGTTGCTTATAAGTGAAAAGAAGACATGACATTGAGAGGGGGATTTGGGAGGGCATTCAAAGAAATTTGATCATGAAACTAGAGGATGTACATGAACAAATTACCTCTTGTATACATGTAAGAAAATCTCAAAGAATACAACTTTTAATTATATGCATAAAAAGTGTTTTATTTCTGGTTCTTCTTGGTTCAGATTTCTATCTTCCCTCTAGATATATATGAAAACATCATTTTACCTTGTAGTGTTCACAGTGCTTGAAGGTGCCATACACTATACTGGATGAGACAAGTAATTTACAATGTCATCCAGTGAACCATGTAAGTAACAATAATGATCTGCCTGAAAGCTATGACCACTGGTGCAATTGTGGCAGAAATGTTATGGGACTAGCCAAACGCTTATTAAGTGGTATTTCAGGCCCATTCTATGAGATGGAATGCATATCCAACACTGAGTTCAATGAGATCAAGAACCCAAGACTAGATAAACTGTGAGTCCTAGGAGAATACCTACTACTAATAATCTATTAAATTAATATAGCAAAAAAAATGCCTAATGACATACTGCTCTTTCCATAGAATTGGGCATCACTTAGCCCTCATCAGTAAAACTTCTTGTAGTAGATAGTAGTTAGCAAAAACCTCTACAACTTGTCAAAATAAAGAAATAGACTTTGGAATGCTTGGTTCTGACCATGATGTCTATGTCATACTCCTCTCCTCAAGGCTCTGGGATCTATGTAGAATAGAAGTCAGAAAGTTTGTAAGAACCAGAGGTAGTGGATGACTTCAAGGAGACAGCATTTTCCAGACACAGCATGGCAAATGCACATATGAATTTACAGAGACCATGAACAGAATTCACAGGAAGTGACCAAGCTCAAACCAGAGAAAATCCTAGTATATAGGAGCTCAGTATCTGGGAAAGCTATCTGGGAAAAATCTAAGTTAAAATCAAGTTTTCATTATTAATCCTAAGTCTCCCTGTCATTATTTGTGAGGTAGCAAGTCAAAGAAAATTTAACTGCACACACATAAATACACACACACACTCTCACACACACAAATAAATAAATAAACATTACTATTGAAAAAATAATAAAGAAAGTACGGCCAAAATTGCATTTGTTTCTCAACTGACATGGTGGATATTTGTTTAAATTGGCACCAGAATGGACATGAGGGATGTCAGAGGTATGGGAAAATTAATCATTACAATGTGATCAAATAAAAATATGTCAAAGAACTTCAGGAGGTGATAGTAACATTTGTTGAGATACAGTTTCATGACAGAGCACATGCTTTGCATGCATGAGATTTTAGGATCTCCTCCACATAGCAAGGAATTGATCTCAAAAGAGTATAAAACCAAGATCATGAAGAGAAAAGGCAGAGAGAGCCTTACAGTTTTAATCTCAAATATGGGAATAAAGTAAGAGCCAAGGAGGGGTGATGTGAAATGTTATATCCAGGACATGGCATGGTCCACTTATTAACTGACAACCAGATTGAAATTGTACTAATTATATTGATCAGCATCCTAGCAGGCAGCACTGATTGAACTCAATGGGTGATTAAAAAAGAGAATGGGACATAAGTTGGGAGGAAGATGTGTTGGGGTGTCTCAGGG
>NW_026068370.1:542-1240 GCF_014885135.2 Alexandromys fortis | reverse complement strand
GAAGAGGCAGGAAGAGCCAGAGCCTCCTCCCACTTGTTTCTGTCTCATAGTGTAATGATAACACCTACTCCAAACCTCTAACCAAACTCCAGCATCAGTGATAGGGAACAGTTCCTGCCTCTGCTTCAGACACTTTACAGAACCATTAAGGACATAGACCCAAGGAAGAACATTTTGGTTTTGAAATATAATGGATCTCCAAAGTCAGCTCAAGAAGACAGGACAAAGTGATATACACTTCTATCTTGCCCAGGGTAGTGCTGGCCCACACCTTTATTTAATTTCTGATATCAGGAGGCAGAGGCTGGTGGATCTCTGTGAGTTCGAGGCCACCCTGGTCTACAGAGCTAGTTTCAGAACAGCTAGGGCTGTTACACACAGAAACCCTGTCTCTGAAAAACAAAATCTTGACTGGAGATGATAGATAGCTCAGCAGAAAAAGGCCCTTGTACCTTGCCTGATCACCTGAGTTCAATATTCTAAAAGTAAAGGACAACTACCACAAGTTTCCTCTGACTTACATATGTGCACCGTGCCATGTGACTCCCTCCCAGGAAGGATAAATCACCTTTGACTTAAAATAAAATATAAGCAACAATAAAAAATCTCTATGTTGCGAAGGAATATTTTAATGCTAAGCATTAATCTCTTCCCAAGTGCTTAGCTATGTCCTCCCATCCCTGCTGTCAATGGACATG
>NW_026068370.1:0-422 GCF_014885135.2 Alexandromys fortis | reverse complement strand
GGATCCCTTGATTCTGGTGAAGTCATGTTGCCTTTCAGGTTGTTGGAGGAAGTCTTGCATTGGCGCCTTCCCATCTCCTCCTTCAAATGGAGCCCGGAGAGGCCTGGTGTCTTGGTCCAGTCTTTGCTGTGAATGAGTCTCTGGGTGTATCTTTTCAGTGTAGAAGCAGGGGCCGTCCCGTTGTGCTGGAACTCCTCAGCACCCAAACATGGACTATCGTCCAGATGGAGCTCCTTAGGACCGCTCTGGGTGGGTTGTGGATGCAAGCCTGATGTCTCTCCTGGTGCCTGGTCCGGATCTCCTTGCTGTTTGGGTGGCTCGTAAACAAAGGACCTACCTAGGTTGCTGCAGGCAGGCTAGTGGGAACAAAGGAGCTAGCACCCTCCCGTTTGCCCTGCCGATTCGGATTCGGTCCTAGAGCC
>NW_026068369.1:157190-159729 GCF_014885135.2 Alexandromys fortis | reverse complement strand
CTCTCACCTCTATAACAAAATTAAAACCCTCTGTAAGACATCAGAGATTTAAGATAACCACAATTGATGTACCAACCAACTCACATTGATTTTCATTATTCACTGTTACCTAACTATGAGAGATTATCTGGTCCCCACTTGCAATAAGTTCCAGGATAATGTTTTGTTACCTTATCATATACATATTATACACATTCTTATTGAAAAGCTGAGTTCTTGGCAGTAAGACCGGAAGACCATCATTCATACCTTTCAGTTCCCTGTGTTTTTTGTATGCTTAATTTTCTAATGTATAGATAAAAAGGGTGGAGCCTTGACCATTGCTGTCAGTGTCTTCTTATGCCCATTCAATTGAGGAGACAGCAGTGAACAACAGAAAAAAAATTATCACTAAACAGCACACATCATTTTTTTTGTTTGCCACCAATCCTCAGCAATTTTATCATTTATGTCTTTCTTTTATGCAATAATAACATGATAATGCAAACATGTGGACAGTGTCTTTAATCACTTACATTCCATATTCAACATTGTAAGATGATGTGGGATTCCCATCTGTATGCTGTGAATATGCTTTGTTACCATTGGTTTATAAAGAATCTGCTTTGGACCTATGGCAGTACAGAAGAGAGCAGGGTGGGAATTCCAGGTATACATAGAGGAAAAAAGAAGGCAGAGTCAGGGAGATGCCATGTAGCTGCCAAAAGAGACAGATGACCCAGAACCTTAGCAGTAAACCATGAACCTCATGGTAAAATACAAAATAATAGGAATGGGTTAATTTAAGATGTGAGAGTTAGTTCATTAAAAGCCTGAGCTAATAGGCCAGTCAGTGTTGTAATTAATATAGTTTCTGAGTGATTATTTTGGGATTATGCATCTGGGAATGAACAGGCAGTCTCTACATACAGAAATACACAATTTACAAATTGGCCTCAAGTTACTGGGCTAACAAGAGAAGCAGGCTGTGGTGTAACCTCCTATGTTTTAACATGTCTCTATTATACAGGGTCTTATCTAAATCCTGAGTTCTGAAGAAGTAGGAATTAAAGACATTCCAACATGGCTGTCAGGAGTTCACTCTGGGATTCATGCACAGTTAATGTTCCAATATGGAGACAGGTAAAGGGTCAGCCCTTCACCATTTCCGTCACTATATTCTTATGCACACCCTTAAATGCAGTGGAGAGGAGTGGAACAAAAAGCTTCCTTGGGATCTTCTCAAGAGCATGAATAGCTGCAGATTTATTACTCAGGAGTTGATATATAGCAAGATCCAAGAGTTTGTTTGGTTTCTTGTTGTCCATCTTAATGAGTCTGTGTAAGGGTGAGAAACTTTTAGAAAATTTGACAGATGTAGCAGGAGGGGCTACTTGTTGGGTTATCTGTCCAGCCCAGTTCCCATAGCCAGTAAGCCCCAAAGAAATTACAGGGAGTATGCATTAATGGTAAACTGATTGGCCCATTGGCTCAGGTTTCTTATTTGCTCTTATCACTTATATTAACCCATTATTCTTATCTATGTTAGCCACATGGCTCAATACCTTTCTCAGCAGGGTAGATCACATGTTGCTTCTTCTGTGGTCTGGGAAATACTAGTGAGGAATGGGCTTCCTCCTTCCTAGAATTCTCCTGTTCTCATCGCCCTGCCTCTACTTCCTGTCTGGTTTACCTATCCTTACTTCCTGCCTGGCCAATCAGCCTTTATTTAACACATGATCAACATAATACATACAATTCTCCCTCACCACTTCCCCCTCCTTTTTTGGAAACAAAGAAAATTATCCATAGTCCATTTTATGGGAATGTGAGCATAGTATTCCAGGCTACTTCTACTTGTTTGGGGGCACTGATAATCTTAAGGGGACTTAAAAATAATTTAGAGTTATGATCAAGTCCTGACTGGAGTATCCTGTGAGTCTTGATCATCTTAGGCAGCAGTCATGTTTATTTTTTTGGCAAAAATCATTGTTTTGTTTGTTTTCTTTTTTTGACTTCCACCTCCTCCCCTCCTCCCATTTCCTTTCCACTCCCCGCACTCCCCCTCCACCCTCCCTCTCCAGTCTTAAGAGAAGTCAGGGTGCCCTGCCCTGTGGGAAGTACAAGACCCTCCCCCTCCATCCAGGTCTAGGGAGGTATGCATCCAAACAGACTAGGCTCCCAAAAATCTAGTACTTTCAGTAGAATCAAAATCCAATGCCATTATCATTGGCTTCTCAGTCAGCCCTAGTTGTCAGCCACGTTCAGAAAGTCTGGTTTGATCTCATGCTAGTTTAGTCCCAGTCTAGTTGGCCTTGGTGAGCTCCCATTAGATAAGTTCCATCGTCTCTATGGGTAGACACACCCTGACTTCCTTGTTCATGTTCTCCCTCCTTCTTCTCTAATAAAATAGTACTAATATTAGTAACCACCTGTGTCTTATCGGTTCACCATGGATTAAGTTAGAATTCAACAACAATGCTACTCCCAGAAAGCCTACAAACGCATGGAAGAATTAGAAACTGTTATCAAAAATCTCCCTACAAAAAAAAAAAAAAAA
>NW_026068369.1:134142-157090 GCF_014885135.2 Alexandromys fortis | reverse complement strand
ACCTAATACCTATACTCCTTAATGTATTTCACAATATAGAAGCAGAAGAGTCATTGCCAAATTCCTTTTATGAAGCTACAGTCACTCTGATACCAAAACCACACAAAGACTCAACCAAGAAAGAGAATTATAGGCCAATCTCACTCATGAACATCGATGCAAAAATCCTCAACAAAATACTGGCAAACCGAATCCAAGAACACATTAGAAAAAGTATCCATTATGATCAAGTAGGCTTCATCCCAGAGATGCAGAAATGGTTCAACATACAAAAATCTATCAATGTAATCCATCATATAAATAAAACTGAAAGAAAAAAAACATATGATCATTTCATTAGATGCTGAAAAAGCATTTGACAAAATTCAACATCCTTTTCTGATAAAGGTCTTGGAGACATTAGGTATACAAGGGTCATACCTAAATATAATAAAAGCTATTTAAAGCAAGCCGACAGCTAACATCAAATTAAATGGAGAGAAACTCAAAGCCATCCCACTAAAATCAGGAGCACGACAAGGCTGTCCACTCTCTCCATACCTCTTCAATATAGTGCTTGAAGTTCTAGCAATAGCAATAAGACAACATAAAGGGACCAAGGGGGTTCGAATTGGAAAGGAAGAAGTTAAACTTTCTTTATTTGCTGATGATATGATAGTGTACATAAGCGATTCCTAAAACTCCACCAAAGAACTCCTACAGCTGATAAACACCTTTAGTAACGTTGCAGGATACAAGATCAACTCCAAAAAATCATTTGCCCTCCTATACACAAAGGATAAGGAATCAGAGAGGGAAATCAGAGAAGCATTACATTTCATGATAGGCACAAATAGCATAAAATATCTTAGGGTAACCCTAACCAAGAAAGTGAAAGATCTATTTGACAAGAACTAAGTCTTTGAAGAAAGAAATTGAAGAGGATACCAAAAATGGAAGGGTCTCCCTTGCTTTTGGATTGAGAGGACCAACATAGTAAAAATGACAATTCTACCAAAGGCAATTTATAGATTCAATGCAATCCCCACCAAGGCCCCATCAAAATTCTTCACAGATCTTTAGAGTACAATAATCAACTTAATATGGAAAAATAAAAAACCCAGGATAACCAAAACAATCCTGTACAATAAAGGAACTTCTGGAGGCATTACCATCCCCAACTTCAAACTCTATTACAGAGCTACAGTATTGAAAACAGCTTGGTATTGGCATAAAAACAGAGAAGTTGACCAATGGAATCGAATAGAAGACCCAGATTTTAACCCTCAATCCTATGAACACGTGATTTTCGATAAAGGAGCTAAAAGTACACAATGGAAGAAAGAAAGAATCTTCAACAAATGGTGCTGGCACAACTGGATGTCAACCTGTAAAAGAATGAAAATAGATCCATATCAATCACCATGTACAAAACTCAAGTCTAAATGGATCAATATCAATTTGAACACACTGAACTTGATAGAAGAGAAAGTGGGAAGTACTCTACAAGATATGGGCACAGGAGATCGCTTCCTATGTATAACACCAGCAGCACAGACATTAAGGGCAACATTGAATAAATGGGACCTCCTGAAACTGAGAAGCTTTTGGAAAGCAAAGGACACTATCACTAAGACAAAAAGGCAACCTACTGACTGGGAGAAGATCTTCACCAACCCCGCAACAGACAAAGGTCTGATCTGCAAAATATATAGAGAACTCAAGAAACTAGACTTTAAAATGCTAATTAACCCAATTAAAAAATGGGGCACTGATCTGAACAGAGAATTCTCAAAAGAAGAAGTTCAAATGGCCAAAAGACACTTAAGGTCATGCACAACCTCCTTAGTGATCAGGGAATTACAAATCCAAACAACTTTGACATACCATCTTACACCTGTCAGAATGGCTAAAATCAAAAACAACAATGATAGCCTTTGCTGGAGAGGTTGTGGAGTAAGGGTTACACTCATCCATTGCTGGTGGGAAGGCAAACTTGTGCAACCACTTTGGAAATCAGTGTGGTAGTTTCTCAGGAAATTCAGGATCAACCTACCCAAGGATCCAGCAATACCAATCTAGGGAATATACCCAAGAGATGCCCTATTGTATTACAAAAGCATTTGTTCAACTGTGTTCATAGCAGCATTATTTGTAATAGCCAGAACCTGTAAACAACCTAGATGCCCTTCAATGGAAGAATGGATGAAGAAATTGTGGAATATATACATATTAGAGTACTATTCAGCGGTAAAAAAAAAAATTACATCTTGAATTTTGCATTCAAATGGATGGAAATAGAAAACACAATCCTGAGTGAAGTAACCCAGATCCAAAAAAGATGAACATGGGATGTAGTTGCTCATAATTGGTTTCTACCCATAAATAAATGATATTGAGCCTATAATTTGTGATCCTAGAGAAGCTAAATAAGAAGGTGAACCCAAAGAAATACATATAGTTATCCTCCTGGCTATTGGAAATATACAAGATTGGCAGGCAAAAATTGGGAACTTGGGGGTGGGGTGGGATAGGGGTAAGGGGAGATGGGGAGATAAAAGTGAGAAGGGGAGGATGGGGGGAAACTTGGGGGAATGGGATGGTTGGGATAAAGGAAGGGTGAATATGGGAACAGGGAAGTATATATCTTAATTAAAAGAGCCACCTTAGGGTTGGCAAGAGACTTGACCCTAGAGGGGCTCCCAGGTGTCCAGGGAGATGTCCCCAGTTAGCTCATTGGGCAGCAGAGGAGAGGGAGCCTGAAATGGCCCTATCTTATAGCCATACTGATGAATATCTTGCATATCACCATAGAACCTTCATCTGACAATGGATGGAGATAGAGACAGAGACTCACACTGGAGCACGGGACTGAGCTCCCAAGGTCCAAATGAGGAGCAGAAGGAGGGAGAACATGAGCAAGGAAGTCAGGACCGCAAGGGGTGCACTCACCCACTGAGACAGTAGGGATGATCTAATGGGAGCTCACGAAGGCCAGGTGGGCTGGGACTAAAAAAGCATGGGATAACACTGGACTCTGAACATGGCAGACAATGAGGGCTGATGAGAAGCCAAGGACAATGGCACTGGGTTTTGATCCTACTGCATGTACTGACATTGTGGGAGTCTAGCCTGTTTGGATGCTCACCTTCCTAGACCTGGATGGAGGGGGGGAGGACCTTGGACCTCCCACAGGGCAGGGAACCCTGACTGTTCTTTGGACTGGAGAGGGAGGGGGAGAAGAGTAGGGAGAGGGGGAGGGAAATGGGAAGCTCAGAGGGCAGAAATTTTTTCAAAAAAAAAAGGAATTTGGCAAAGACTCTTCTGTTTCTAGTTTGTGAAACACATTATGGTTTTTAGAGATAGCAGGAAAAATGCTGTGCCATTTTAAAATGCCAGCTTTCTGGGTTGTCTTACCAGTACAAACTCTGACTCTTTGAGGCAGGAGGTCCTGCTACAGAGAGAGCATTTGAGTATTGTTTGTTAACACACTGTTTCAGCTTGCTTGCCAGCAAGGACCTTGAAATGCCATACAGTTCTCGCAACAAACATGGCTCCAGGTGGTACCTCTACCATGAGCTTGGAATTTCAGAAAGCTAAGGAATGGGCTGGATCAAGCTGTCAAAGCCACAGCTCAATCCTTTCCATATTGCTTAGGAAATTAAAGAATCATGGGGTCAGAAAAAAGAGAGATATACAGAAATAAGAGAGCCAAAGATGAAGTAACCTCTAAATGGTTTAGAGTATGTTAAAAATATATGCAGTCTAAAGGTTAAAGTCCTTAAAATTAAAAAGAAAGAAAGAGAGTAGTTGGGTGTGGGGATACAAACCATTAATCCCAACTCTTGGTAGACAAAGGCAGCAGACCTCTGTGAGTTCAAGGCATGGTGGTACACATCTTTAATTCCAATGCTTGGAAAGCAGAGGCAGAAAGACCTCTGTGAGTTTAAAGTGCGGTGTCACATGTCTTTAATCACAGATCTGGGAGGTGTAGGCAAAGAGACCTTTGTGAATTCATGGTGTGTTGGCAAATCACCTTTGATCCCAGTACTTGGGAGGCAGAGGCAGGCAGATATCTCTGAGTTGGAGGCCAGCCTGGTCTATAAGAGCTAGCTCCAGGAGAGGCTCCAAGCTACAGAGAAACCCTGTCTCAACAAAAACAAAAATAAAGGACAGAAGAAGGGGCTTTTTCTTTACCTTATAACACACAGAGGAAGAAAGGCAGACATAGACACAGTGACAGAAGTTTAGTCTTTAGAAGCAATCAAAATAGAGATTCATTTAAAGACTGTTACTTTTAAGCAATTGGATGCTACTTTGTCACAAGTTCAGAAACATAGCCAGGCAAAAATCACTTGAAGATGCATTAAATTCAAAATAGTCCTACACAGATGCAAGAATTGTGATGACCTTGTAGGGATGACTGATCAACAAGCAGCTTTAGAGCTTACAAAATACTTTGTTTTCCTGGTGATTGCTTTTACTATAGATAGAACATCTTTTTTTTTTTTTTTTTTTTTTTTTTTTTTTTTTTTTTTTACTGTGTGGGTTTTTTTTTTTTAAATGAAACTAGATCACTGCTTACAAAAACCAGCACGAGCCCTCCTGCCCCTCCCTTCACAGTTCCCTTGGCTCACCTCCCTGTCTCAGAAGAGCTGAAACAGAGCAGGCATGGAACAGCTGCCACTACTGGGAAGAAGTGCTGGACTCCTACTCTGAGCACTTACAGGGTGACAATTCCTCCATGTTCGTTCCCTGGGGCCTGAAGGCTGCATGGATAGCGGTGCTCCATGTGCCCTGGCTCAGACCATCATCCAGACCAGAATGAAATGATGTGAATGTCCCCCCCACCAGACCTCCCTCCTCCTAAAGTTCCTCCACCCCCCTAAATCTAACCCACTACTGAGATGAGGCCCAGAATTGTGAGAAGGCATAGGGCCTACAGACTGTAGAATTTGAGGCTCCTGTCCATGCCTGTTGAAGCGATGAACTTGGCGTGGTGCCCAAAGGCCACTCCAGTGGTCAGGCCACTATGCTCTGTAAAGTGAAGAATCTCTGTCCACTGTTTGCAGATGTAGATCTGGACATCTGTACCCCCAAGAGCCAGGTAGGTTCCACTCTGGTCAAAGATCAGTGACTTCACCTCAAAGTTGTTGTCCAGCTGCAATGTCTTGAAGTTCTTCAGCTTGCGTAAGTCCCAGAGCTTGACTGAAGAGTCATCAGCTGCTGTGGCCAGGTAGTACCCATTCTCAGAGAAGGCGATGCTGGTAATGGGGCCAGAGTGGCCAGGAAAGTTGGCCACATTGGTACGCTCCTTCAAGTCCCAGATCTTGATCTGGGAGTCCATGGTTCCTGTTCCAAAGATGAGTCCATCAGGGTGGAACTGTGCACAGGTAAGAGAGCAGCCGGATGTCTCATCTGTCACCTTGGTGAGCACACGCCCTGTCTGGATGTCAGAGAAGGCCCAGTACTGATCATCAGAGGAGCTCAGGAGATAGTCTCCAGTAGCATGGAGGCTGAGGCCTGTCACTGCGCTCTCATGGGCCCGAACAACCTGTACACAAGAGGTGTTTGGGACCGACCAAATCCTGATAGTGGCATCTGGGGATGCAGAAAACACCAGTTCTTGAGAAGGATGAAACACCACGCTGGTGACCTTCTTGGTATGGCCTTTGAGAGTGGCCAGGATTTGCTCAATACTCTTATCAAAGACAACAACGTTTTTGTCTGCTCCACCAGTGAGAATCTTGTTGGTGTCTGAAGGACAGAGGTCCAGAGCAAGGATCCCAGGAATGCTAGCACTGTGTAGCCCCACATGGGATGCCACCTGCCGGTACTTGCTGAGATCTTCAGGTTTCACTAGCTCCTCAGGCACAGTCTTTCCTCTCTTCTTACGCTCCGTGGTTAGCACAGTAGCCTTGTCTTGAAGCTTCTGGATAATCTCAGGGGTCATTCCCACCAGCTCACCCAAATCCATGGGTTCTCCTGCACCCACAACACTGGGCTGTGAGCTTGGCACTGCCTGAGGTACAATAAGACCAGCCTGTGGTTTCAGAGTAGCCAGAGCTTCTCGAGCAGCAATGACTTCCTTGGTGAGATGGGCAATGACTCTGCAGGCAGCATCGTGTTGGTACAGAGCATGCGACAGCTCCTGGCGGGTTGTCTGCAGCTGCTGGCGAAGGGTGAAGCTGTGCAACATGACGGCATCCCACTCATCCTGCAAGGCTTTCAGAATGGCTGGGATGCTGGTGGCAGAGGGAGGCTTGGGCCGGATTGGGTGAGCAACTTTGATGTCGATGAGCTGCTCCTCAGAGAGAGGCTGGTTGTTGATAGGATCTGTCCCATTCTCTGCAATGTACTTCTCAATGAGTCACCGCTCATACACATGATTAGAGACAGGGGACACGCATGGATGCTCTGGCACTTCGTTGGAGATCGAGCAGATCAGGGACATGGCGCCGTCGCAGCGCTGCCAGTCGCCTCGCAGCGGACTCCCAGACTGATAGAACATCTTTTAATTAAAAGTTTTCACTTAGTACAGGAAATAATGAATTTCAATATGACATTTCAATACACACATATCATTGTAGTTTGTTCATGTTCTTCTGTACTCTTTCCTTTTTCTACTAGTCCCCCTTCTCTCCCAAAATAATTAACCTCTCTCTTTTATGTCTTGTGTGTGTGTGTGTGACATGTCAAAATTCCTTTATCCATTCATCTGTTGATTAACACCTAGGATGATGCCATAACTTGGCCATTGTGAATACTGCCACAAAAGAAACAGGGGCTCCATTGTCTCGCTGTAACTGGCTGGCTCAGATTCCCTTGCAGCTATTCGGAGCAGTCCTGCAACTACATCATGTGACAGTTCTATCATCAGTGCTTTGAGGAACCTGCACTGTGATTTTCCACAGTGGCTGGATTGACATCTCCACCAGGTTTCATTTTCTCACATTCTTGGCAGCATGTGATGCTACTGCTTTGTTTTTGGTGGCCATATCGACTGCAGTGAGATGAAATGTGAATGTAGTTTGACCTTGCAGACCTGCCGCTGTCTAAGGATGTTGAACATTTTCCCTACCTTTCTCAGCCATATTTGCCTTTCTTCTTCTAAGAATCATTTGTTTAGTTCATTGGTCAATGGATTGATTGGATAATTTGGATATTGATATTGGAGTTGTTCCTATATTATGTATATTAATTCAGTGTCAGGTATAGAGCTAGCAAGAAATTCATTCTTTCTGTATGTGGTGTCTCCACTCTGCTGCCTATTCCCTTTGCTGTTTTATAAAACCCAATCTGTCAGTTGTGCCTCCTGAGCACTTGGAGCTCTTGTCAGAATGTCCTTGCCACACGTTGCCTCTATCGTGACATGTTCTCCCCATTTCAGGCCAGCAGTTTCAAACTTGAAAGCCTTCCATTAAGGTCATTGCTGCAGACCTAATTGACTTCTGTACAATTAGGTGAGAGATAGTGACTTAGACTAATTCTTCTTCAGGAGAACATACAGTTTTCTCAGCACCATTTGGTGAAAATGTGGTGCTTTCTGTGGTGTGAGGTTTTGGCACCTTTGTCAAAAGTGAGGTCAAATGATAATCTGCGATTCCAGAACTTGGGAGATAGTGGCAGGAGCATCAGTAGTTCAAGGCAAGACCATCCTGAGCTGCAAGGGATCCTGTCTCAGACACACATGCCAACCTGTAACTGTGTGGATTTACTGAGTCGCTTTTCTATTCCTTTGTCTTTGTCTCTGTTTTGGTGCTGGTAGCATGCTGTTTTTGTCTCTATGGTTCTGTAGTGTGACAAATTAGGGCATTGCCATGCTTAGGATAGCTTTGGTTATGTGTGATGTTTTGTGTCTCTGTGTAAATTTTGGAAGATCTTTAGGAATTCTGAAAAGAATAACATTTTTATTCTGATATGGATCGCACTGAAACTGTCAATTGCTTTTGGTAAAATCACCATTTTCACAATATTAATTTTGCTAATTCATATCAGAAAGTCATTCTTCAAATTGTTTCTTTGGTCTGTTAAATCTTTTATTATTTATGAAAATTTATTTTATGTGCTTTGGTGTAAAGGTGTCAGAGCCTCTGGAACTGGACATTTGTGAGCTGCCATGTGGGTGCTAGAAATTGGAGCCAGACCCTCCAGCAGAGCAGGGAGTGCTCTATTGCCAAGCCATCTCTCCAGGCCCAGTGTTTTACATTTTTAGTTTTGTATTTGTTTGGTTTTTATTGCTTTATAAATAATATCATTCAAAATTTCCACTTCCTCCCATCCTCCCACTCCTCTACTCACCCACTCCCCTCCCCCTCCTATAACAATTGCTAAATGTTGTTTTACATTTTTAATTGTAGGGCTAGAGAGATGGCTGAGCAGGTAATGGCATATGCTCCTAAGTCTGAAAAGCACCATTCAGTTCCTGGGAGCTATTTGGTTGGAGTTTTCCTTGGACCTCTACACAACTACAGTGGTAAGTGAATGTGTATACACACACAAAGAAAGAAGTGAATGTGTACACATACACACACACACACACACACACACAAAGAAAGAAATGGAAAATATAATAAAATTTTAATTGCACGTGTCTTCTTTTTGTTTTTTCAAGACAGGGTTTCTATGTATAGCTTTGGAGTCTGTCCTAGAACTCATTCTCTAGAGGAGGCTGGCCTCAATCTCAAAGAGATCTGCCTGCCTCTGCCTTCAAGAGTGCTGGGATTAAAGGCATGTGCCACCACCGCCCAGCTTCATTATAATTTCAGGTGCCTCTAATAAACTTTTAGCTTAAAAGTTAGGTTTATTCCTAGGCAGTTAATTTTTGACTTACTTTGTCTAATTATGTATAATTATGTGTTTTTGTGTATAGCTGTGTGTATGTGAGTGCCCTCAATGAACAGAAGATAGCACTGAATCTCAGGGAACTTGAAACGGAGGAAATTGTCAGCTGCCCAAATTCTAGTTCTCTGGAAGAGAAGCATGGTCTCTTATCAGTAGGCCATCTCTCTAGTCCAATCTCCTAGGTATTACTATTTTTGCAATTGCTAAAGGAATTGTTTTATTTCTCTCTCAGTAAGCTCAGTATTTATATAGAGAAAAATATAATTCTATAGGTTTATTTGGTATTCTGCTACTGTGCTGAAAATGCTTATGAGATCTAGTACTCCTTTGGATCTTTCAAGTACAGAATCTGAGAGGTAATTTGTCTACTTCTGTTTTCTTTTGGCTTCTGTCTCTTGTCTTATTGCTTTGACTAAGATTTCAGCACTGAACTGAATAAGAGTGAAGAAAGTGGACTTTTCACCTTCTTATTCAAAATGAAATGATTTCAGTTTCCTCCCATTTGGTACAATGCTGGTGACAAGGTTGACATACATGGTCTTCATTATGTTTCTGTGGTTGATCTTTCTTGCCAACATAAGTGGATTTGGGCCAGTCGAGTAGCACATTTCTAGAGAGACAGCTCTCAGGAAATAGGCCCGGGGAATGCTAGCGGCACCAGTCAATGAGCTGGGCTCCCAGAGTGAGCAAAGGGGACAAAAGGAAAAAGCAAAGTGAGCAGAGCATCATCATTCTCTGCCTTGTCGCCACTGGCACAGTGTAAAGAGCTGTCTCAACAGCCTGCCACAAGAGCTGGAGCCACTGTCACTATCATGCTATCACAATATGACAGGCTGTATTTGCTCCAAAGCCTGCATAAAATATACCCTTGGCTTCTGAAGGTATTTTGGTCTGGTATTTTGTCAGGAAAATGAGAAATGAAATAAGTCCAGAACCTTGGTACCAGGGTTGGAATCATTATTGTTATAAATGGGACCTTGCAGTCCATAGGCCTTAGGAATGAGGTCACGGGAGAAATGTAGAAGAGTTCCGAGTTGTTGGCTAGAGAAGTCCTCAAACACTGTACAGCTTAATGGGTGGGACATGGGAAGACCAAAATGCAATAGAAATGTAGACAGTGAAGTCTGTGCTCATGAGGTTCCAAGGGGGAACAAGGACTCTACTGGGAACTAGGTTAGATGCCATTTGTCTTATATCCTCTCAGAGAATCTGGCTGCATTCTGTCTATACCCTGAGGAGCTGCAGGAAACTGAAATCAGAAGTGATAGACTAAGTCTGGCATAGGAAACCTCAAAACATCATACTAATTCCTCTGATCAACTAATCTTTACATCACCTTTGTGAGTTGATGGGCGAGGCTGATCTGAAGCTGTAATTAACCAAACCAACTTAAAATAATATTAAGCTTTAATAAACAGAAGAAAGGAAACTTATAAAACTAGGGTGCCAGCGATTCAGGAGAACAGGAACACAAAGAGAGTGAGCTCGAGCACATAGATGCTTTTATTGGCTATCTGTGGCCCTACGGGACACACTAAGCAACATGTGATTGGCTGAAGTCCCCCATTATCTCCCCCTTTCTCTAATCAAGATCGAACTAAACCCAATACAACTATATACAGTAGGAACAGATACCAAATATAAAATTACAAATAACAAACAATATTAAGCAAAAAAAAAAAACATATAACAAAAGTTTTGCTAAGCATTCTATTTCAAGGAGTCTAAAACACTCTGCTTCCCCAGCCTTAGGGCTATGCAGGTGCTCCCATGTTCCATCTTCTCCAGAGTTTATGTTTCAGGCTCTGCCTACTTACCAAGTTGATGAGAGCCCCCTGAACACTTTGAATAGTGGGGAAGGGGAACAAAGACAGGACTGAGATCTGAGCAGGAGTCTCAGGCTCTGTGTTTTCATAAGTCACCCCTAAGTGAACGCTCTGTGGGAGGAAGGGGGCTGATGTTTCTGTTTTCCATCCTGCCAGTAGTGAAATGCATGGCAGAAAGGTACCTCTAGAAGTCAAACTTCCTGCCAACCTCGGGTGACAGTAACAGTTGCTTACATTTACAGGGAGGGCTGGTCTAGAAACCACCATTCCCCTTAGCACCCTAATCAGATGCCAACCCAAAAGGGTCAGCATGTCCATATCTGCTTTCCCATTCTCTGTAATAGTGCCTATAGCTATCTCCCACTCAAGGGCTGTAGCAGGGTGTCTTCAGGCTCCCTGACTTAATCCTTGTTCTCATGACACCAGAGTAGCGAAGGCCAACCCCTTGGTTCCTTCTCATGATGGCACCTAGCCACTGTGATTGGGGAAGGGCACAATGAACATCTTGTGCGATGCCAACCTATCATGAAGCAGTCACTGTCTCATTAAATTCCCCAGCGTGATGCCAGCCTTGCAAGAAGAGTGGGTTTGTCCTACAAATACGACTACCAGTCACTCTTCACCAGGCCCACCTGGTACGCTTTGGCTGAATCATCTGCTTTCTAAATAGGACTTCTTGAGTCCTGTGGAGTAGCTGAGAAAGGGAACCCGAACTACATTCAATAGGTAATTTGGGGTGACTTTAAGAAACGGTATCTTGAGTGGATTTCTGTCACTGCTAGGTAACAATGGGGAAGATAATGGTTGCTTGAGCTACGTCTCAGAATGGCCAGGCTCTGGGCTAGAGCCGGGTCACTCCCATGCATTCTGAGGCAGGCTAGAGAGCAGGAGGCAGGCACTCGGCAGAGCTTAGGCGGCCTCATGGGCAGTGGAGGGGGCAGAGCCCATCCAGTCCCCTCCTGGCCAGACCACCGAAGCCTAGCGAAGAAAACTGAAGGTCCAGTTGATTGGATTTCAGTACTATGTCATAACAGACAGATAATCATCTACTTGTTCATCAAGATGGAAAACTCAGATTCTAGCGATCAAGGAAATGACCAATCTGCAGCACAGCGCAGAAGGCACGTGGATCACTTAGATCCGGAAGAAGGTTTCCATCAATTTGTAAATAATCTGAGTGGAGAAGACTATAGACTTCTGAGAAACAACAATTTGCTAGGCACCGCAGGTCAAAGTACTGTGGAGGAGCTGTTCAGAAGACTACAGCAAATTGAAGAGGGGCCGCCTCGGCTGCCGCCACAGAGCTCAGAAGAAAATGGAGACTCTTCAGATGACGAGTCCAATGGTGACTTTGTAATAGATTGGCTTAGCTCTGTCAGACAGACTGGCAATACAACAAGAAGTGGTCAGAGTGGAAATCTGTCCGGGAGGGCAGTGAGCCACACTAATCCAAACAGTGGTGATTTCAGATTCAGTTTAGAGACAAATGTTAACCGTAATAATGGAAGCCAAACCTCAGAGAATGAAAATGAACCATCTGCTACACGTCTTAATGTAGAAAACATGGATCGCCTCCAAAGTCAAATGGAAAATTCAGCATCTGAGACATCATCTGCCAGAACACCTAGGTCAGAACACAGTTCTGCTGAAGCATTAACAGATGTGCCATCCACCAGAGGTCGGAGGAGGGCAAGAAGCTTGAAACCAGAACACCAGCGAAGAACCAGAGTCAGAGCTGAAAGAAGAAGGTCTTCTCTGCACCCAGCAAATGAAATTCCACGAAGATCTCATCATAGCATCTCATCTCGAACTTTTGAGCAGCCTTTGGCAAACGAGATAGAGGGTAGTTCCAGAGCCCATCACCATGTGACTTTGAGACACCAGATAACTGGACCTGAGTTGCTAGGTGGAGGTCGTTTTGTGGCTTCTGGGTCAAGAAATTCTGCCGCTCAAGGGACAAGCTCTTCAGACACAGATACCAATGGTGAAGCGGCAGGATCTGGTCAAAGACCTCCAACCAGAGACCTTCAAGTCAGAAGAGTTCTGCTGGCAGAAGACTGGCAGAGTGATTGCATAGCTAGCAGAACTCTGTCAAGGTCTCAGATCCCAAACAACACGGTCACTTATGAAAGTGAACCTGGAGGTTTTATAGGCACCTTTACACTTTCTGAACATGCAGCTGGGAGAACCTCTGTGAGTACTCACAGGTTTTCCACTCTTACAATCCACAATAGTGGATCAAGGGAAACTACATCTCTTCTGATTCAAACCAGGTTAAGGCAGAGTACAACAGCTTTTGGTGAGCTTCCATGGAGTGGAAGAAGGAGCTCTAGTGGTAACAACTCTGCTTCCGTCTCCAGCTTCAACCCTGGCTCCAGTTCCATTGGTGAATATTCAGAAAGTATCTCACAGATGTTTGAAGGAGGTATTGAAGCAACCCGACTTTACCCCTTTCATGACAGCCACCTATCTAGAGGACCCACCAATGTCCAGATTAATAACTTGGCAACGAGAAGTTTTGGTGAAAACAATGCATTGAAGACACGTATTATTTGCATTACTGAATATACAGAAGGTGACAAACTTCATGCGCTACCTTGCTCCCATGAGTACCACGTCCACTGCATCGACTGCTGGTTATCGGAGAATAACTCCTGTCCCATTTGTCGCAGGGTCGTCTCTTCTTCCTGGAACAGACATAGGGTTGTTTAATGAGAACAGAACTCTCGATGCTGTGTTGCTGGAATAGTGACCGGCAAATGGAAATCGCTTCCTTTATCTCACGGTGCTTAAATATAAAGTCACAACCTGAATTGCGTCATTGCTTTCTGAGGGAATCGTGTCTTTTCTCTAGTTTCTCTTTCAGGATAGAAAGAATATTTCAGATGTAACGTTTTAGGCCTTCAGTGTTTGATTTCAGTACCGGATAATTGCTAACCTGTTACTGATAATTACCCATGTACACTTGTCATTTTCCCTTTTTTACCAGAAGGTCTGCCTTAGCAGGGGCACCTTTATCATGTTGAGCTCTTTTTAGGTTTCCCAGGCCATAAGAGGGGCATGAAGAAAATTCCCACTCATAAGTTCTATTATGTGTTTAGTAAGGGATTAATTAAAACTATACCATTCCCAGTTATTGACACAATTCAGTCACATTTTCTGAGTATTGTTTGTTCACCTTCCAGATTAGGGGATGATGGATATACCGGTGTAAATAACACTAAACAGGTAGGATCTTCTAAGTGTATTAACTGTCCTAAGGCCATCACAGTGGCACACAATCGAGTGAACACAGAGTTTCATTGAGATATTTATCTTGTTGAAATATTAAAAAGCCTATGCTTGCGTAAGTGAAAAAAAATCACATTCGTTTGTTTCAAAAGGTAAAGTTATTTTGTAGAGGCTCAGTACTTTTCCAATGCACTATTGTATTAACGCACACAAAATTGTAAAGTACCGTGCTTAGAAATGAGAACTGCTTTTTTTGAGCTGGCATAGTAAAACAAACACACCAAACCAAGTGCCACGCTGCTTTTGTAAGTGTGTGGGTGATGAGAGCAGAACATATCTCTATTAAATGTGTTTGAGAACAGCTACTGTGACATGGAAAGAAAGGACCATGTAGAATCAAACTGCGGTAAAACCCAATGGAAATCAAGGATATTAACCTGGATTTAGGCAAGAAGTCATAGAGGGTAAGAACACTGTTCTGGAGAATGAAACATTTTCATGATGACAGTGGTATAGGCATGAACTGGTTTCCTACAGTGACAGCCACAGCAGCTTGACCCAGTATTCAACTTGAATAGATGAAGCAGAAGATCAACAAATTCAGCAGAGCTGTTTTTGGTTTAAAAAACAAACCGCTACCACCTAGCACAAGTTAAATTGATGTTTTTACAATCTGCTTCTCAAAAAGAGAAGGTGGAGGAAAGAGACTTCTAAACCAATTTTAAAGTAGGGATTTCAGTTGGTACAGATGGGTGTGCTTTTGGAAAAGTCTCGGATTTGCTTGTTTTCGAGATTTATCATCTGTGGTAATAGTGCACGCTTGTCAATATTTCATTGCTGTACCTAGCAGATCCAACATGCCACATTTAAAAGACTTATTCATATACTAAGATATTATCTTTTATTGATAGTGAGGCATGTTGGGTTATTTGAAATTCAAATTCTATTTGTGTTGTCCATATGTGAAGATGAGATGTCTTGCTCACATCTGTGGACATTCACTTTATTGTTCTTTTTTAGTGGTAAGACTAGAATGTGATAACCCCAGTACTCTTGCCTGGTTTTTCTTTTAAGACTGATTGGGGTTAAGATTAGCCTTGTTGGTTCCCCGGAGAAAGCTGCCAGGCCAGAAGAGAAGCTGGATTGAGCAGGCACATCCCTGGCCTTTCACCAAATGAGCTAACTACCCAGACTAGCCCGGGATTCTAGAAACTCTTTTACTCAAATATGCTTGCCCTGACTGGTACCACCTTAGCAATACAGATTATTTCAAAGTTCATTCTTACATGTTTTCCTCTGGCTAAGTGTCAAGGGAATGAAATTGTAAATTTGGTAGTTGTTTACAAAGAATATGTACTGCTCTTGCAAGGAAATAATGTCCAAACAAAGCTTCACCTATTTCTTTTTAATATAAGCAGATTTCACTATTTATGGCTCTTATGTAATACATTTTTTATCTTTTTAAAAGAATTATCCAGGTAAAAGTCAGGATTCCTTTATATTTGAGAGCCTCCTTGTCACCTTTCTATGGTTTTCAGATCTGTAGGATAATCCTGATTAATAAAAACAAATCCATTTTCCTCTTGGTTAAAATGTTCCATTTTAGGGGTGTTCATTTTCTTTAGCTCAAAAACAGCTGAAGCATATTCTAAACATGAAGTTGCTGACAACAGGTACCTCCCTGAACGCCCCAAACCTATGACTCGTTTGCAAGGTACTGAAGCCAGAGGTAACTCAAGCAGGATGCTGGTTATGAATGCAGATGTTGAAGCTCTTCGGAGACACTGGAAATCGATCGTCCCATTCCTAGGCTTCAGTAGAATGCACATGTTTTGACATGCATGTGTACCCTTTTGCATAGCACTCCTATCTCTTGGTTTCTCTAGGATGAATACAAGTATTTTTAGTGGGAGTTGCTTTTCCATTTTACCAAGTCCATGATTATTATATATTACTAGTGTTGCAGATGTTAAAGAAATGGGCGGTGGTGGCGAGGAGGAGGCAGAAATGTTAAATAAATGGATATATAAATAAATAAGTAAATAAATAAATAATAAGGTTGCTTGTATAGGTGTCAGGTGTACAATGAAGAATGAAAATTTTTTTCCTCACCAGCATCCAAACACCTATTCTTGCAAAAGACTTTACACTTCATTTTGTATCTTTGCACTTTTTCTTTATTACAGAAAGTTTCTGTCTTTAAGGCCTACTTTGAACTTCATGCAGTAATAATGTTGGAAATTACATTGTTCAAAGTATAGGGGGAAGTACTAAATCCTCATATTCCTTGTATATTTCAATTTACTGTTTTTTAATCTACTTACTAGTGTGAAGGTTTACAGTATTTTGTTTTTATTCCGTGCAGCTTACAATGTTGAGATTTATTAGTGCTGAAAACAAGTTGAACAAGTTAAAAAACTTCACACTATTTGCAGTACCACTGAAGAGAGCTGTGTTGGGAAATTGGAACATTTTCCCTGAAAAGAACATGTAGTTGCACCACTATGTTAATGGAGGTGGCACTGGGGAGAGGGAGGAGGCTCACACACTAGTGTTGGAGCAGGTGATCGTAGAACTGATAAGGAAATGTGCCAGGAGATATTCAGTCTTTAGGGACACGATTACCAGAATCATTCCAAGGTAGGAAAGTGCTTAGCTCTGTTACCTTAAGCAATGGGGTTTTTTTTCTTCTGGAAAAACTTTATTTCTGTGCCCAATATTTTCTGCTTTTGTTAATGTCTTATATTTATGAAGGGTTATCATTTACACATTTTGTATTTAACCACCTTCTTCTATGACCTTAAGACGGATCTCCAAATCCTCGTGATAAAGAGGTCAATGTTGCAAATGATTGTTAAAGGCCATTTCTAACTGTTTGCTAGAATGCAGTAGCCCCTTGAAGTTGACCTTGTTTTTTAAACAGATGAAGGAGATGTTTTGAATTCTTTTGTGAATGGAAATCATTTGTAATCTGCCTTAGTTGATTTTTTTTAAAAATGTTTTTCCTGACTGGCTTCCCTGTCACACTCTTACAAAAAGTATGCAGGACATGGAAGCCACGCTTGCGGAGCATTTAGAGTCTTAAGACGGTTCTGAATGTTGGTCTACAAAGTATTCTCTCTGAACGTTTGTAACAGGCAGAGAGCGCACATGTGAGGGTGTCTGCTTTTCCCCTTCAGTACAGTTCACTATGTTTATGATCAATATCAGTGTTGTAATTGTTACCTAGTAAATGGTTTTCAGAAAGCTGTTTTTAAATGTATATTGCTGTATCATGCTTCACTTGGCAAGTTCTGAGGAAAAAGTATTTCCCAGTCACAGTTTAAGCAAATAAAAACAGCTGTGACCTCAAAGAAAAACAGAAAATTTACCTCGATACTTAGATCCATTGTCAAAGGTAATATCATTTGTGTCAGAATAAGCTGTTTCCAGCAATGCCTGTATAGCAGTGTTGAGACAAACCAAGATTTATATTAAGAATTCCAGGAGGCCAAGCTGTTTCTGACTCATGGATACATCATGGAAAAACATTGTTCCTCTTTTCAGACCAAGCTGTTTAGTTACTCAGGAAGATTAATAAGACATGGGACCTTTGTTGCATGACTTCAATCCTTTTTCCATTTCCCACTTTAAGACTCTGTACTGTGTTTCTCTCAATGTTCTCTCAGCATTTTCGAAGGAACAAGTAGGCTGAGAGAATTCCTGGGGCAAAGCCATTAGAGCTGCTGCCTTCTTCCTACACTGACATTTATCTTTCCAGGAAGGCGTCCACATGATTGGTCCCCTGAGAATTCTTTTCTTTTAATTATTAATTTATTTATTAAAAATTTCCACCTCCTCTCATTTCCCTTCCACTCCCCCTCCCTCTCCAGTCCTAAGAGAAGTCAGGGTGCCCTGTCTAGTGGAAAGTCCAAGGCCCTCCCCACTCCATCCAGGTCTACTAAGGTATGCATCCAATCAGACCAGGTTCTCAAAATGCCAGTACATGCAGTAGCATCAAACCCAGTGCCATTATCATTGGCTTCTCAGTCAGCCCTCATTGTCAGCCACATTCAGAGAGTCCGGTCTGATCACATGCTCGTTCAGTCCCAGTCCAGCTGGCCTTCCTGAGCTCCCATTATATCAGTTGATGGACGCACCCCTCGTGGTCCTGACTTTCTTGCTCATGTTCTCCCTCCTTCTGCTCTTCATCTGGACCTTGGGAGCTCACTCCTGTGCTCCAATGAGGGTCTCTGTCTCTATCTCCATCCATCGCCAGATGGAAGTTCCATGGTGATAGGCAAGATATTCATCAGAGTGGCTACGGGAGAAGTCCAGTTCAGGCACCCTCACCTCTGCTGCCCAAGGACCTAGCTGGGGACATCTCCTTGGATACCTGGGAACCCCTCTAGAACCAAGTCCCTTGCCAATCCTAAAATGGCTCCCTTAATTAAGATATCTTCTTTCCTGCTCCCATATCCACCCTTCCTCAGTTTCAACCATCCCATTCGAGCAAGTTCTCCCCAAACCTCCCCTTCTCCCTTCTCTCTCCCCATCTCCCCTTTCCCCCACCCCACTCCCACCCCAGTGCTCCGAACTTTTGCCCAGTGATCTTGTCTACTTCCAATATCCAGGAAGAAAAATACAAGCTTTTCTTTGGGTTCATCTTTTTATTTAGCTTCTATAGGATCACAAATTATAGGCTCAATGTCTTTTGTTTATGGCTAGAATCAACTTATGAGAGAGTACATACCATATTCATCTTTTTGAGTCTCAGTTATCTCACTCAGTAAAGTGTTTTTTATTTCCATCCATTTGCATGCATATTTCAAGATGTCATTGTTTTTTATGGCTGAGTAGAACTCTAATGTGTACATGTATCACACCTTCTTTATCCATTCTTCTATTGAGGGGCACTTATGTTGTTTCCAGGTTCTGGCTATTATAAATAGTGTTACTATGAACATAGTTGAACAAATGCTTTTGTAGTAAGATTGGGCATCTCTTGGATATATTCCCAAGAGTGGAATTGCTGGATCCTGAGGTAGGTTGACTCCTAGTTTCCTGAGAATCCAACTACACTGATTTTCAAAGTGGTTGCACAAGTTTGCATTCCCACCAGCAACGGATGAGTGTTTCTGTTACTCCACATCCTCTCCAGCATAGGTTATCATTGGTATTTTTTTTATTTTAGCCATTCTTACAGGTGTAAGATGGTATCTCAAAGTTGTTTTGACTTACATTTCCCTGATTGCTAAGGAAGTTGAACATGACCTTAAGTATCTTTTGGCCATTTGAACGTCTTCTGTTGAGGATTCTCCATTCAGTTCATTACACCATTTTTAATTGGGTTATTCAGAATTTTAATGTCTAGTTTCTTGAGTTCTTTATATATTTTGGAGATCAGACCTTTGCCTGATGTGGGGTTGGTGAAAATCTTCTTCCATTCAGTAGGTTGCCTTTTTGTCTTAATGACAGTGTCCTTTGCTTTACAGAAGCTTCTCAGTTACAGGAGGTCCCATTTATTCATTGTTGCTCTTTTATTTCTGTGCTACTGGGATTATACGCAGGAAGTGGTCTCCTGTGTCCATGTGTTGCAGACTACTTCTCACTTTCCCTTCTGTCAGGTTCATTATGGTCAGATTAATATTGAGATCTTTAATCCATTTCGACTTGAGTATTGTGCATGGTGATAGATATTTTCATTCTTCTACAGGTTGATATCCAGTTATGACAGCACCATTTGTTAAAGATACCTTCTTTCTTCCATTGTAAAATTTTAGCTCCTTTGTCGAAAACCAGGTGTTCATAGCTGTGTGGGTTAATATATGGGTCTTTCATTCAATTCCATTAGTCAATTTCTCTGCTTTTATGCCAATACCAAGCTATTTTCATTACTGTAGCTCTGTAATAGACTTTGAAGTCAGGGATGGTAATGCCTCCAGAAGTTCCTTTATTGTATAAGATTGTTTTGGCTATTCTGGGTTTTTGTTTTTCCATATAAAGTTGATTATTGTTCTCTCAAGGTCTGTGAACAATTTTTTGGGATTTTGATGGAAATTGCATTTAATCTACAGATTGCTTTTGATAGAATTGCCCTTTTTACTGTGTTGATCCTACCAATCCAAGAGCATGGGAGAGCCTTCCATTTTCTGGTATCCTCTTCAATTTTTTTTTCTTCAAAGACTTAAAGTTCTTGTCAAGTAGATCTTTCACTTCCTTGGTTAGAGTTACCCCAAAATAATTAATGCTATTTTTGTCTATCCTGAAAGGTGATGTTTCTTTATTCTTTGTGTATAGGTGGGCTACTAATTTTTTGGAGTTGAAGTTGTATCCAGCTACATTTCTAATGGTATTTGTCAGCTATAGAAGTTCTTTGGTAGAGTTTTTGGGGTCACCTAAGTACACTATCATATCACCTGAAAATAACGAAAGTTTGATTCCTTCCTTTCCAAATAGAAACCCCTTGATCTCCTTATGTTGTCTTATTGCTATTGCTAGATCATCAAACACTATATTGAAGAGGTATGGAGAGAGTGGACAGACTTGTCTTGCTCCTCATTTTAGTCGAATGGATTTTAGTTTCTCTGCATTTAATTTGATGCTAGATGTCGGCTTGCTGTATATTGCTTTTATTATATTTAAGTATGAACATTATGTCCTAATCTCTGCAAGACCTTTATCATAAAGGGGTTTTGAAAAAAATAAAAAATAAAAAAGGGGTTTTGAATTTTTTTCATGTTTTTTCAGCATCCAATGAAATAATTATATGATTTCTTTCTTTAAGTTTATTTATATGATAGATTACCATGATATATTTTTGTATGTTGAACAAGCCCTGCATCTCTGGGATAAAGTCTACTTGATCATAATGGATAATTTTTTGGATGTGATCTTGGATTCGGCTTGCCAGTATTTTATTGAGGATTTTTGCAATGATATTCATAAGTGAGATTGGTCTGTAATTCTCTTTCTTGGTTGAGTCTTTTTGTGGTTTTGGTATCATGGTAAGTATAGCCTCATAAAAGGTGTTTGGCAATAACTCTTCTGTTTCTATTTTGTGAAACACATTAAAGAGTATAGGTATTTTCACTTCTTGGAAGTTCTGGTAAAATTCTGCATTGAAACCATCTGGTCCTGGGCTTTTTTGGGTTGGGAGGTTTTTGATGACAGCTTCTATTTCCTCGCAACTTATAGGTATATTTTGATTGTTCACCTGGTCTTGGTTTAACTTTGGCATATGGTACTTATATAAAATTATCCATTTTTTCACATTTTCCAGTTTTTTGGCATAAAGACTTTTGTAGTAAGATCTAATGATCTTCTAAATTTCCTCTGTGTCTGTGGTTATGTCCCCTTTTCATTTCTGTTCTTGTTAATTTGCATGTTCTCTCTCTGCTGTTTAATTAGCTTTGATAGGGGTTTGTCAATCTTATTGATTTTATCCAAGAACCAGCTTTTTGTTTCATTGATTCATTGGATTGTTTTCTGTGTTTCTATTTTGCTGATTTCAGCCCTCAGTTTGATTATTTCCAGTCTTCTTCTCCTCCTGGGTGAGTCTGCTTCTTTTTTTTTTCTAGAGTTTTCAGGCGTTCTGTTAAGTCTCTAATGTGTGCTTTCTCCTTTTTCTTTATGTGGGCACTTAGAGCTATGAACTTTCCTCTGAGCACTGCTTTCATAGTGTCCCATAGGTTTGGGTATGTTGTGTATTCATTTTCGTTGTATTCAAGAAAGACTTCGATTTCTTCATTTCTTCCTTGACCCAGGGGTGGTTCAGTAGTTGACTGCTTGCTTTCCATGAAGTTTGTAGGCTTTCTGGGGGTAGAATTGTTGATGAATTCTAACTTTCTTCCATGGTGATCCAATAGTACACAGGTGGTTACTAAAATTTTTTTGTATCTGTGAAAGTTTGCTTTGTTACCGAGTATGTGGTCAATTATTGAGAAGGTTCCATGAGATGCTGAGAAGAAGGTATATTCTTTTCTTTTAGGGTGGAATGTTTTATAGATGTCTGTTAAGTCCATTTCGTTCATTACATCTGAAAGGAAATCATTTTACATGCTCCATCATTAAGTTGATATTAAGCCATTGCCTGTGGATAGGAAATACAGTATTTCATGCTACAGGCTCTTGCGAGTCTTTTTTTTTTAATTATAGAAATGTATTTTATTCATTGACAAGAAATATTGGATTGACAAAAGTAATTCATGCTTTCCAGATCAGATGAGATAATTTAATCCTAATCATTTTGTTTGCCTGTGAAAGATACATGTCAAAGATCTTATGATATTTTTCAGGCAGATAGAGTGATTCAGAAAATGAATAGATAAGAAGTTAGTTTAGACTGGAACTAGGACAGTGTATTAAATTTAATGAAAATAAGCAGGAAGTGCAAAACTATATTTCCCAGTAGGAGTATTACCCCACCAGAGTCGGTCATACATTAGAGAAACAGCGCACAGACTTTCATTCTCCAGCTCCTGTGTACAGAATCATCTGACGTTCACTGGGAGTAGGTGCCCACGGTGGGAAATAGGTAAGTAGTTACACATTCAGAAAAGCAGATGGGTTCAGTAACAGAGGAATCACCAGGAAACTCTGGGGTGACTAGGGGTGAAAGTCCTTCTATAAAAGACTGGATGCTCCAAAACCTGATTCCACTAACCCATGCCAAATAGAAGAGACTGTGCTCCACAAAGTTGTGCTCTGAACTCCAGATGCCAACTGTGGCTCCCACGCTCTCACAGGCACATGCTATGCACACACCACATACACCACACCCTTCCCACACCCCACACAAATATTGACTAAAATTCTAAAAAAGCATAAAATCATCTCATTCAAATGTAAGTTGGCACAGCACTCATGTGAAATCATAAAAATAAAAGTTCAAGCTAAAGAAGAAAACAGGTAAGCATGTTGTGGACAATCAGAAGTGTAACTTCTGGCTGCATTGAAATACGGGGCATTGTTTTTTTTTTTTCTTTTTTCTTTTTTTTGTTTTCTTTTTCTTTTTTTTTTATTGAGATTGGGAAAAAAAAGTTTCCACCTCCTCCCAGCCTCCCATCTCCCCCCCCCCCCCCCCCCCC
>NW_026068369.1:115281-127061 GCF_014885135.2 Alexandromys fortis | reverse complement strand
AAATAGAGAAAACTGTACCTTTGAAATACATAATTTACTTTATTTTTGTTGTATTTCTTTCTGGCTTTGAACTCATTGCTGTAGCTGAGGATTTACTTGGACTCCTAATTTTCATAACTCAGCCTGATTACACTAATGTGTCACCATGACTTTTTACCAGCTTCCTAAAGGTCTATCCCTTGTATATATTAGGAAATGTTGTAATAATTAATATTTGGTTCTAATTTCTAATAAACTTCATTTTCATTTTAATTTTTAACTTTTAACATATATTATGGGTATTGCTTTGCCGCCAAGTATGGCTATAAATCAAATGTCTTCCTGGTGTGGTTCTTTTCACTTGAGAAGAAGTTTCCTATCCCTGGAATCCAGAGTTACAGACGGTTTGTTTGTGCCTGCTATTTATTTATTTTGATTTGGGTTTTTTGTTTGTTTGTTTGTTTTGTTTTGTTTTTCAAGACAGGGTTTTTCTGTGTAACAGTTCTAGCTGTCCTGGAACTAGCTCTTATAGACCAGGTTGGCCTTGAACTCACAAAAATCTGCCTGCCTCTGCCTCCTGAGTGCTGGGATTAAAGGTGTGCACCACTTTAATTCTGTGTGTGGTTTTTTTGCGTGAGTGTTTTGTACCAGGACATTATATATACACATCTGTTGTTTTTCATTAACTTCAGTAGCTGCCCCTTAATCAACTGCTGTTCTAAGCAACAATTGCAAATTTTCACCTATCATTAGAGGTTCTGCTGCACTGGCTGTAGCCTGGCGTGAATTCTAATAGGTCTCTACAACCACTGCTAAAGAGAACTTTATCTAGATCTCCATCCCCTTATAGAAGGCATTCCAAAGTCAAAGGTCAAGGTGAAATTCTACTTAGTCACAGAGGCCGAATAGCATGTAGCTAATCTACTCTCCTATCTTGCCTCTCTTCCAAATAACCAGCACTCTTTCTGTTCATCCTCCAGTTTAAGAACCCTAGCTATATATGGAGTGAGTACATATGTAAGAATGGCCAAGATCAAAAACACTGATGACAACTTATGCTGGAGAAATTGTAGGGTAAATGGAACATTCCTGCGTTGCTGATGGAAACATAAGTTGGTACAGCCCCTTTGGATGTCAGTATGGCAATTTCTTAGAAAATTAGGAAACAACCTTCTGCAACAACCCAGTAATACCACTTTTGGATATATATCCAAAGGATGCTCAATCGTGCCTCAAGGACGTGTGCTCAACTATGTTTATAATAACAGTATTGTTTGTTATAGCCAGAACCTGGAAACAACCTAAATGCTCCTCAACCAAAGAATGGATAAGGAAAATGTGATACATTTACATAATGAAGTACTACACAGCAGAGAAAAATAACGACATCTTGAATTTTTCAGGAAAATGGAAAACATTGTAACATGAGGGCCTGCTTCATTTACATGTGAGCCAAGTGGTCCTGCTTGTTGGAGTTTCTGTCCTGCTCAGTTCCCACAGCAGGTAACCCCAAAGACATTCACACAGAGGTTTATATTAATTATAAGCTGATTGACCAATTAACTCAGGCTTCTTATTTGCTCTTATCACTTATATTAACCCATTATTCTTTTCTACCTTAGACACATGGCTCAGTACCTTTTTCTGTGAGGCACATCACATCTTGCTTCTTCTGTGATCTGGGCAGGACTCCTGAGGAAGCTTCCTGCTTCCCAGAATTATTCTATTCTCCTTGCCCCGCCTCTACTTCCTGTCTGGTTGTCCCATTTATACATCCTTCCTGGCTAATGGCAAATCAGCATTTATTTAAATATTATTGACAGAATATAGAATTGTCCTACACCAAAACATCATTTGAGTGTGGTAACCCAGAAAGAAAATTATCACATGTACTTACTCATAAGTGGTTTTAAACATAAGGCCAAGAAAACCAGCCCACAAACCACAATCCCGGAGAACATAGACAACAATGAAGTCCCTAAGAGACACATATATAGACCTAATCTACACGGGAAATAGAAAAAGACAAGATCTTCTGAATAAATTGGGACCATGGGGTCTTTGGGAGAAGGTTGAAGGGGAGTCGAGAGGTAGAGAGGGGAGCAGAGAAAAATGTAGAGCTCAATAAAAATAATAATAAAAATAAAATAAATAAAAGTGAAATGTCACTACAATATTTTAAAGAAAATAAACATTTAATGCCTATAATATTTATTAGTATTTTTTCTAAGTTTTTGTGTTTGTGTCTGAATGCATGTTTAGGACATATGTCTGGCTCAAAGAGGCCAGAAGAGGGCTGCTGAACTCCAGTACAGTTGGAAGCAGGTGTGAGCATTCTGATCCGAGTGCTAAGAATGAAACTCTAATACTCCTAAAGAGCACCAAGAGCCCTTGATCATTCCACCATCTCTCTATTGTGCAAGTACCTAAGCTAATGGCTGTGTAAATATAGAATTGCAGAGAATACTTGTAGACCAAGAAGGAAATAATCTCGTATAAAATCTTGAGGCAGTAGAAGCAGTTGAAGACGGTAAGAATCTTTCTCAGTCAAGTAACTAGTATTACCAGTACAATCTGCAATATCTAGCAATGCTGTGTGCTGGAAAATTGCCAAAAGTATTTGAAGAGATCACAGATGCAAGTATGGCCCAAACTTCATAGTGTATACTATAAATCAGAAACATTTAGAAGACCTACTAAAGCACAACTTGCATAGGTATGGTGGGCCAAACTTGAAATACCAGTAAGGAAGATCAGAATTTGAAGCCACACTAGCCTACAACAGCATCAACATAAGTTTGAAAAAGTCAAGGGCTATATTTTTTTATTTTGTAGTCATATTAATTAATGGAAGACACCAAGGAAGTAAAAAGCTACCGTTGCCAGAGTTGGGTGATGGGGGAGCTATGGAGTGTGGAGTATCAGGATATAAGTAATCTGATCAGGGAAATGGAAAAAGGAGTCTCTAATTACTGGGGAGGGGCGGAATAAATATAAAAAAGGAAGGTAAAGAGTAGTAAGGATTTTTCGAAAATATATGAGAAATCCCTATTAACTATCTACACAAAAACACTCCTCTCTCTCTCTCTCTCTCTCTCTCTCTCTCTCTCTCTCTCTCGCTCGCTCTCGCTCTCTCTCTCTTGCTCTCTCTCTTGCTCTGTGTGTGTGTGTGTGTGTGTGTGTGTGTGTGTCATGAATTTAAACTTTTATGGTACCAAAAGGACATGCAAGCTTCCAGTGGAGGGATACAACCAACAGTCTTATCCTCTAAAACATGCCAACCATCAATGCATGGTAATTTTTTTTT
Organism: Alexandromys fortis; assembly: GCF_014885135.2. NCBI lineage: Eukaryota > Metazoa > Chordata > Mammalia > Rodentia > Cricetidae > Alexandromys > Alexandromys fortis. Next base: position 123,775 of record NW_026068369.1, on the reverse strand, counting down.
CGACTTGGAAAGTGTTAGCATTTAATTGGCCTCCCTGAGTGGCTTCAAGCCACCAGAACACAGGCACCTACAACACCCTTTATCTTCTCTTCAGCTCTTCTGCTGAAAAATTTGGCTTTCACGATGACAGGCTGCTTAGGGAGCTTTCCCTTTCCCAGAACTTTGTAGTAGCCCGATCGCACGACACCAATGATGGGAGCAACTCCGGTCTTGTTCTTGGCAGCGTTGACCCCGGTCTGCTCACTGAACAGCGTCCACAGTTTATCCAGGTTGACAGTCGGGCAGAAGCTCTGGTTTCTCTTCAAGTGGTAATGCCTCATCCCAACTTTCCCTAAGTAACCTGGATGATATTTGTCAAAGTTGATCCTGTGATGATTGCCGTGGCTCATGTGGCCCCGGAGTTTCGGGGTCTTCCTCAGTCTGATGGCATGTCGGTGGCAGAAAGGAAAGAGGGCAAGGCATGGTAATCTTAAGGTACAGTTTAAGTACTCATACCTTGACAGTAACCAACAGCTTGCCAATTGGATTAAATACCTCATCAACAAGAGAGAAATTATGACTGGTACTGGAAACCCAGCCAGCTACCCAGGTCCAATGCAGCCATGGGTTGTAAAGAAGAAACCACAACTACTTTATTTTCTAACCAAAGTAATCTATACTTTTCCCAATTGTTTATTTTTCCCCTGGATAATTGTAGTCCTCAGATCTCATGCGGAAAAATCCTTTTAACAGACGTAGACCCCAAAAAAAAAAAAAAAACACACAACCAAAGAAAATGTATATAGTCTTGAATCTGACCTTGCTAGGCTAATGTCAACTTGACTCAAGGTAGAGTTATCTGAAAAGGAAGGAACTCAGTTGGAAAAAAATGCATCCAGAAGACCCAGGTATAAGGCATTTTCTTAATAAGTGATTGATGGGAGAACACCAAACCCACCCCTGGGCCAGTGGTGATCCTGGTTCTATAAGAAATTACACTGAGTAGGCCATTGAAAGCAAGCCTGTAAGCAGCACCTATCCAAATGCTGTGGCATCAACTCCTGCCTGCAGGTACCTGCCACGTTTGAGTTCCTATCCTGACTTCTTTCAATGATGAACAGCAATATGGAAGTGTCAGCTAAGTGAACACTTTCCCCCTTAACTTGCTTTCGCTTATGGTGTTTTGTTGCAGCAATAGAAACCTTGGCTAAGCCAGGATCCCTGTCCCAATGGATACATCAACAAACCTACTCTCACATCTAAATTTTAAGGAAAATTATGGAAGGTATGAAAGACTTTAAGAGCCAGAGAAATGGAGAGTTCGCTGTGAGATTTTATCTCCCTGTAATGTAACAAGCTAAACCCATAAGGTCTCACCAAGCTGACTGCCTTAAATGAGACATGAACAAAGAAGTCCCCATGTATGTGTATGTGTGTGTGACACGCAGAGAGATACACTTGTATGTATATATTCACACAAACATTCACCCATGTCCAAACAACTATTCATGAGGAAAAAAAAGGTATATTTTTGAAAAGAGCAAAGAGAGGTATATGGGAGGTTTTGCAGGGAAAAAAGGGAACTGGAAAATCATGCAATTATTTTTATAATGTCATAAATTAAAATAAATGACTTGGAAGAAATATCAATCCAAAATAAATTTTATAAAAGTTTACAAATGAATCTGGTATTATGATTTATATGTACAATCTCAGCACTCAGAAATGTTAGGCAGGTAGCCTGCACTTTGAAGCCAGTGTGGGCTACCCATTTTGTCTCAGATGAGTCTTAGCTACATAGTCAGATGTCTACAAAAAAGAAAAGAAAAAAATAAATGAATTAGTCCATCAATTATGTTTATATATAAATGTTTAAATATAAATGTAATGGTTATAAAAATGTTTAAATATAAACGTAAAAGGAATATTTTTAATAAAGAAAATCTATGCTCTCAAATTAGAAATATACCATGAGAATGAAGGAAAAATATATCAAATTTACTGTGTAAAAATATATATGATTTTAATGGTAACATTTCTTTAATTCTCTTTAAAAATGGCTCATTGAGTCTCTGTTTGGCAAACAACATTATAACATACAATGTTATAACTCTCATAACATGTGAAAAGTAAAGGGAAAATATTTCTGTTTTTTAGACACTCTATTAGGACTGCTGGAGAGATATCTCTATAGATAAAGTGCTTACTGGGCAAGCTTTAGGGCCTGAACTGGATCCCCAGAAAAACTTCAACGCCCCTATGTTATAGCCAGTGAGATTGCTCAGTGGTTAAAGGTACTTGGCGTCATACTTGATGACTTATAGTGGATCCCTGGAACCAACATCATGAATGGAGAGGACAAACAAACAAGTTGTTCTTTGATCTCCCATATTCACTGTGGCAGGTCACATAATCCTTGAACAAATTAAATAAATAGTCCATTTTAAAACTCTTTGAGCCATAAGGGTTTATACTTATAACCCTAGTGTCAAGGATAGAAAAAAATAGGGGAATCCCTGGGACTCACTGGCAAGACAACCTGACCTAATGGGTAAAATTCAGTCCCCAAAAGAGATTTGTTTCAAAGAAACATGTTGTTAGGTCCTATGTAACTAAACTCAAGGTTGCCCTCTAGGTTTTACATGCACAAACATGTACAAGAATGCCTACATGTATAAGTGCTACTGTGTACACATAAATATGCTCACCCTTGTACAGACAGAACTATACACAAATTGCATTAGGAAAAGAGCAAAAAAAATTTTTCTCGGGTTCACAGTATTGAATTGCTAGATTAAATTAAGTTGGTATGCAATCATTTTCTTACAGTCAGAGGTTTTCTCAAGTGTCTCCGTGTGGCCTGCCACAAGTCCTCACTGGATCCTTATTTGTGGTCCAGGATCAGCACACAACACACTTCATAAAGAAAAAACAAAGAACCACATAACCTTGCCTGGATTGGAGGCTCACAATAATAAATCCTGGCACTAGAGGGTAGCAAATGCAAACTATGAAACTGAAGGCCAGTTTGTGCTGTACAGTGAGATCTTGTCTGAAAACATGAGAACAGTCAATGGTTTGCATTTGTAAAGCTTTGTTCAGAAGTGCGGAGGGAAACTTAGGGCAACTGTCTTAGTTGGGGTTTCTATTGCTTCAGTGAAACATTATGACCAAATTATCTCTGGGAGGAATATGTTTATTTGGTGCACTTCCATAGCACTGGATGAAGCTAGGGCAGGAACTCAAGCAGAATAGGATCCTGGAGGCAGGAGCTGGTGCATAGGCCATGGAGGGGTGCTGCTTACTAGCTTGCTAATCATGGCTTGCTCAGCCTGCTTTCTTATAGAAATGAGGACCACCAGCCCAGAGATGTTACCAGTTACAATGGGCTGGGCCCTCGCAACCAAAAAAAAAAAAAAAGCCCAGGACCTGATTGACGATTTAATTTCCAAGAAGACCTGATACCTATACTCCTTAATATGTTTCACATAACAGAAACAGAAGAGTCATTGCCAAACTCTTTTTACGAAGCTACAGTCACCCTGGTTCCAAAACCACACAAAGACCCAACCAAGAAAGAGAATTACAGACCAATCTCACTCATGAACATAGATGCAAAAATTCTCAATAAAATTCTGGCAAACAGAATCCAAGAACACATTAAACAAATATCCATTACGATGAAGTAGGCTTTATCCCAGAGATGCAGGGCTGGTTCAACATATGAAAATCTATCAATGTAATCCATCATATAAATAAACTGAAAAAAAAAACATATGATCATTTCATTGGATGCAGAAAAAGCATTTGACAAAATTCAACACCCATTTATGGTAAAGGTTTTAGAGAGGTTAGGGATACAAGGATCATACCTAAATATAATAAAGCAATATACAGCAAGCCAACAGCTAATATCAAGTTAAATGGAGAGAAACACAAATCCATTCCACTAAATTCAGGAACACGACAATGCTGTCCACTCTCACCATATCTCTTTAACATAGTTCTTGAAGTTCTAGCAATAGCAGTAGGACATGATCAGGAGATCAAGGGGATTCTAATCTAAAAGGAAAAAGTCAAACTTTCTTTATTTGCAGATGATATGATAGTGTACATTAGTGACCCCCAAACCTCTACCAAAGAACTCCGACAGCTGATAAATAACTTCAGTGAAATGGCAGGCTACAAGATCAACTAAAAAAAAATCAGTAGCCCTCCTACACACAAAGGATAGAGAAGCAGAGAGGGAATTCAGAGAAACTTCACCTTTTAAAATAGTCACAAATAGCATAAAGTATCTTGGGTAACTCTAACCAAGGAAGTGAAAGATCTATTTGACAAGAACTTTAAGGCATTGAAGAAAGAAACTGAAGAGGACACCAGAAAATGGAAGGATCTCCCTTGCTCTTGGATGGGTAGGATCAGCATAGTAAAAATGGCAATTCTACCAAAGATAATCTATAAATTCAACACAATCCCCATCGAAATCCCAACAAAATTCTTCACAGACCTTGAGAGAACAATAATCAACTTTATTTGGAAAAACAAAAAACCCAGGATAGCCAAAACAACCCTATATAATAAAAGAACTTCTGGAGGCATTAACATCCCTGACTTCAAACTCCATTACAGAGCTACAGTATTGAAAACACCTTGGTACTGGCATAAAAACAGAGAAGTAGATCAATGGAATCAAATAGAAGATCCGGATATTATCCCACAAATTTATGAACATCTGATTTTTGACAAAGGAGCTAAAAGTATACAATGGAAGAAAAAAGCGTCTTCAACAAATGGTGCTGGCAGAACTGGTTGTCAACATGTAGAAGAATGAAAATAGATCCATATCTATCACCATGCAAAAAACTCAAGTCCAAATGGATCAAAGACCTCAATATCCATCTGAACACATTGAACCTGATAGAAGAGAAAGTGGGAAATAGTCTACAACATACGGGCACAGGAGATTACTTCCTATGTATAACTCCTGTAGCACAGACAGTAAGGGCAACATTGAATAAATGGGACCTCCTGAAACTGAGAAGCTTCTGTAAAGCAAAGGACACTGGCATTAAGACAAAAAGGCAACCTACTGATTGGGAGAAGATCTTCACCAACCACGCAACAGACAAAGGTCTGATCTCCAAAATATATAAAGAACTCAAGAAACTAGACTTTAAAAAGTTAATTAACCCAATTAAAAAAATGGGGCACTGAACTGAACAGAGAATTCTCAACAGAAGAAGTTGAAATGGCCAAAAGACACTTAAGGTCATGCTCAACCTCCTTAGTGATCAGGGAAATGCAAATCAAAACAACTTTGAAATATCATCTCACACATGTCAGAATGGCTAAAATCAAAAGCACAGATGATAGCCTTTGTTCTAGAGGATGTGGAGTAAGGGGAACCCTCATCCATTGCTGGTGGGAATGCAATCTTGTGCAACCACTTTGGAAAGCAGTGTGGCGGTTTCTAAAGGAAATTCGGGATCAACCTACCCCAGGATCCAGCAATACCACTCCTGGGAATATACCCAAGAGATGCCCTATCATATGACAAAAGCATTTGTTCAACTATGTTCATAGCAGCATTATTTGTAATAACCAGAACCTGGAAACAATCTAGATGCCCCTCAATGGAAGAATGGATAAACAAAGTGTGGAGTATATACGCTTTAGTGTACTACTCAGCTGTAAAAAAAAAATGACAGCTTGAATTTTGCATGCAAATGGATGGAAATAGAGAACACTATCATGAGTGTGGTAACACAGACCCAAAAATATGAATATGGTTTATACTAACTCATTAGTAGATTCTAGCCATAAATAAAGGACATTGAGCCTATAATTCATGATCCTAGAGAAGTTAAATAGGAAGATGTACCCCCCCCAAAAAAAAACACATGTAGTTATCCTCTTGGATATTGGAATTATACAAGATTTCCAGGCAAAAACTGAGAGCTTGGGGTTGGGGGTGGGATGGTGGTAAGGAGTGATGGGGAGAGAAAAGTGAGAAGAGGAGGATGGGGAGAGCATGGGGGTATGGGACAGTTGGGATGGAGGAGGGGTGGATATGGGAGCAGGGAAGTATATATCTTAATTAAGGGAGCCACTTGAGGGTTGACTGGACTCTAGAGGGGTTCCCCAGTGTCCAAGGAGATGTCCCCAGCATGTTCCTTGAGCAACTGAGGAGAGGAAGCCTGAACTGATGCTATACTATAGAAAACTCTGATGAATATCTTGCATATCACCAAAGAACCTTCATCTGGCAATGGATGGAGATAGAGTCAGAAACCCATATTGCAGCACTGGACTGAGCTCCCAAGGTCCAAATGGGGAGCTGAAGGAGAGAGAACATGAGCAAGGAGGTCAGGGCCTCGAGGGGTGTGCACATCCACTGTGACAGTGGGGCTGATCTAATGGGAACTTACCAAGGCCATGTGGACTGGAACTGATGAAGCATGTGATCAAACCGGATTCTCTGAATGTGGCTGACACGGAGAACTGACTGAGAAGCCAAGAACAATGGCACTGGGTTTTGATCCTACTGCATGTACTGGCTTTGTGGGAGCCTAGTCTGTTTGGATGTTCACCTTCCTAGATGTAGATGGAGAGGGGAGGACCTTGGACTTCCCACAGGGCAGGGAACCCTGACTGCTTTTTGGACTGGAGAGAGAGGGGAGGGGGAATGTGGTGAGGAGGAGGGAGATGGGAGGAGGGGAGGAGGTGAAAATTTGTAGGAATAATAATAATAATAATGGGGAATGTGGCGAGGAGGAGGTAAATGGGAGGAGGGGAGGAGGTGAAAATTTGTAGTAATAATGATAATAATAATAATAATAAAACAGTGAGACAAAGAATCTACACACATACCCTTGGAGTGGCTCAGTTTTTCTTTATTTCATAGTCATTTGCCAAGAGTTTCACAAATGAACAGACAAACAATACAAGGTTCCTGCCACTCAGATGCTTAATATTTCTGTGGCTTATCTGTTTATCCAGAGTGTATTAGTGCACAGAAGGAAGATGTTTACCCTCTTGGACCACATTTTAGTTCCCTTGTTCTTGGTACATGCTCTGTTCAAGACAAAGTGGACTCTACTACGTTCAGTCTCTTCCCACAGAATTCAAGTTTTCCATGTTACCATCTTGGAGGCTTTCTCTCACATCTGTTTGACGTCTGCCTTCTGTCATTGTGCAAAGTGCCTGACATAATAGATTATAGTAAGGAAGAGAAGTTTGTTTCCTAGCTTTAGAAGTTTCACCACGCTTGTGTAGTTGCTCTGCTTTGGAACTTCAGCAAGGCCGAACATGGTCAAGAGCTTGTGGCAGGGAGGATCCTTACAATTCACGAAGCATGGAACCAGAGAGAGCAGGAGCCTTCCTTAGTGGGACTATACTGATCTGTATCCTTGAAACAGCCTGCTCTAAAGTTTCTACCACCTGACCTGGAGACATTCTTGAACTAGCCTATTCAAAATTTTAACAAGCTGCAATGAGCCATCAGCTTGGGTCTACCTTTTATTGTATTAGCTTTGGAAAACATTTAGGAGAAATGCATAGCTCTTCCTTGATGCTATACATGATTGTGATTGAATGTTCTGCTGTCAATTTTGTATTAAAGTTGCCACAATTTCTATAATATTATATAACAAATATGTACATGGAGTCCTTCATATTTGGAACTCCAAAATGTGATTACCATACAGAGAAAAGCATGTTTGTTCAAGATATTCTACAAAAGAAGCATAAAAGTCCAACTAATTAGTAATGTATTTATGTGCTTAATGTGTTGATGTGGGAAAACACAGCATTGCAAGGTCATAGAAAAAGTGTATAAAATTTTGTTTGTTCTTGTCACATGCTGAAATGTTAACACTACTGCATTTTCATTATTTACTAAGGAAAATAAATGAAAATAACCATATATGCAGGTTTTTAAAAAAAAAACCAAAGTGCAGTTTAAAGTTCTAGTTAATATTGTAAGGAGGCCGCTTGTTGGTTTCTGGCTGCCTAGACCCTAAATAATCACATAAAAACTATATTATTTAAATCACCGCTTGGCCCCTTACCTCTAGCTTCTTATTGGCTAAATCCTGCATATTACTTTAGCCATTTCAATTCATCTGTGTATGGTCACGTGACTGTTGCTTACCAGCTAAAATTCTGGCATCTGTCTCTGATGGGGCTACATAGCATTTCTTTAGCTTCACCTTTCTTTCTCCTAGCATTCAGTTTAGTTTTCTCCACCTAGGTATATTCCCCTGTAGCTCTGCTATAGGCTCAAAGCAGTTCCTTTATTAACTAATAATATCCACAGCATACAGAGGGGAATTCCACATCAAGTTAACAAAAACAAAATCGATGTTTCTTTATTACTTCACACTTTAAAAGATGACATACTGGATTCCAGATCAACCAACAAAAATATAGTTATAAGTTGCAGAATTTTATTCATAGTTCCTCCATATTGAGATGATATTGAACTTTATTTTAGAGATATACTATATAAAAG
>NW_026068369.1:105715-107069 GCF_014885135.2 Alexandromys fortis | reverse complement strand
AGGGTCTCCCGGGAAACCTGGAATCACTTCCCTGGGTCAGAGGACACTGCTGGAGGCCTGAGAGGGCTCAAGGACCTGCACACTAAGCAGGGGTCCTATGACTCTCCTCCTATGCACCTCCCGAGAAGCGCGGGTGCTGTGGTGGGTTAATCAAAGCCATTGATAGAGCCTGGCTAAGCAATTGTTAAAGTGTGGCCGCCCTGTGCATGGCTTTGTTCCCCAAATTTACTTGTAAGGACTTTTAATGGGAAGGATCTTTCAGGGAGAAAAAAAAAAAGGCAGCAAAAAACCCCTAAAAAACAAACAAACAAACAAAAACCCTGCATTACTGTCGTTTACTGTGCAAAACTGAACATCAGCTGCTGTGTATACTCAATGGACAGAGAACTATTAAAAAATAAAAAAGCATTTATGCATGTCCCTTGGCAAGTTCACACAAAATCAGGACCATTAAGTTTTTTTTTTCTTTTTTGGTTTTCTGAGATATGGTTGTTTTGTGTAGCCCAGGTTGTATTGGAACTTGCTCTGCTGACCTCCAACTCAGAGATCCTTCTTTCTAAGACTCTCAACTGCTGGGATGAAAGACACACAACTAAGGGCATTCACACTTTCACTGATCCAGATTCTAGACTCTGGGGTTTTATGAACTAGAGAAGAAATGAAATTATATTCATGAATATTTTACAGCACTCATTGGGGATACCAGCACCTTGCTTCTACAAATAAAACTACCTTATCATAGAGTCACATGTTCCCATAGATCTTAAAAAGGTAACAAAAATTAAATTTAAAATTTTTTAGAAAAGAAATATTTTCAGATACCAAACTATAAGAATATATATTGTGGCAAGGTTGAGTAAGTCTTATTGAAAAAAAAATGGCAAAAATGCTAATTGTTTGCAAATAACAGCATTGTCTGTATTTATAACTGTTCCCGTATATCCTTGCATTTCTTGTTAATCATCCTGAAGCAGTAATCTCCAAAGATGAATTATTGAAAACTTATAATTTCTGAATAGATACATATACTAGTTCCTACTTTATTTACCATTCTGAATATCATGTACGCATATGTCCATGGCTTTTGATTTTTGCACTTTTTATTCAACCATAGAAATACTTAAGCTTTCTTGATAGTCTTGAATGATAAAGGAAAGAACTAATATAATAAACAATAGAAGACAAAATAGACCTCCATTTCAGTCTCGCAGCCCTACAAAGTTCATCAAGGTTTATTCTTTGAACAAGGCTTTGAACATGAAACATTCCATATAAAGCCATGTCTCTTAAGTTGGTGCATACTCCAAGCTGAAGCTATGGGTGAGTACTTTAAGGTTCTCTTCGTTCAAATTTT
>NW_026068369.1:99222-103217 GCF_014885135.2 Alexandromys fortis | reverse complement strand
CCCCTTCTTGGCTGGCCACCAGGACCTGGAAGCTTGGGTTTTGCCCAGGGCGAATTTTAAGGTGTCAGCAGACCCGAGGCCTACCTGGCAAGCCGCCTTCTTGTTCACACAGAGTGACAGGGTCAAGGAAGGAGCCGCTGGACCTGTGACAGGGGCAGGGGGCGGCTCCCAGAACACTCTGGCTGCACAGCTAGGCGGTGACCCTGGGCTCCAGGTTCCCAAGTCCACGAATTGGAATTTGCTTCTGAGGCTCCTCCCACGTGGTCCAGATTGGCATGCAGTGGCCCTAGTGGCCTGCAGCCTGGCAAGCAGAGCACCCCTGGAACCAAAGGCAGAGCCTTCAGGGGCTGGCCTAAGCACAAAGCCCAGTGTCTCCAGGCAGTGTGGTGGAGAAGCTTTGAGGTTCCCAAAGCCCATCTCCGCAGGGAGCTCCTCCAGCCCTCAGGGTCCACAGGCCCTCGGATCCCTTGCAAAAGGCCTGGGCACCCATCTCTGGCCAGGCCTGGCACAGTGGGTTGGTTGGGGGCGGCCATCTTGGAGCTTGGCTAACTGGGCTTGGCTTTTTCTTTTTTTCTGTTCGGAAAGGGCGGAGGGCGTGTGCCCGTGCCCCGCCATGGTAGGCATTCGCGGTGCACTACTGCCATCAAGCGGAGCTGTTTTGCCGATCCCGCCAGCAGCTTCCTGTGCTTCTGTGAACATGGCGGCGGGCTGGCTAAGGGGCAGCTCCCCTAGTAGTGCCCCGGGTGCTACTAACTAAGATGGTCCCCCGCAGTTTCCTTGACCCAGGTGAGCTGTGAGAGCCAGCCGGACCTAGGTGACCGGCGCCGAGCGCCACCGCCCATGGTTTGCTGGGCACAGGGAGCACAGCCTCCCGGGTCCCGAGGCCTCCATGTCTGGCAGGATCAGAGAACCTCGCTCCCTGCAGGGCATTCTGCATCCTGGGCCTCCTCCGGGTTCCTTCGGGGACCTTGGGGTGCCCGCCACCCCACGTCCTGGCACAGGCCCGCCCAGGGAACCTCTAGGTTTTGGCTCTGCCTATCCAGGAGCATACACAGCTCCTGCCTGAAACCGCACACATTGCCCAGCATCTCTGGCTAGGTGATCAGGGTTTCAGGGTCAGCTAACCATTGTGGCACAGTGTCTCTCATCCACACAACTCCCTCCCTGCCAGCCTCTCTCCTCTCTTTCTCTTTCTGCAAGGCCCTCCTTTCTTTCCTTTGCTTTCTATGTGAAATGTCTTTTCCTTGAGCCTTGCTGGGCTAGCAATTCAGGGACCGGGACCGGCCACAAGAGGTTTCTGATCCACAGCTAATTCCTCAGAACCCTACCAGGGGTCTGTGACAAGGCATCCGCCACCAACACCATCATGGACCACCTGCTTGTGCATACCGAGTGGGCAACGAGCTCAGTTCTGTTTGATGGCTCAGGGTGAATCCGAGTAGAAGTAGCCAGATCAGGGTGTGGAATGGAGGCTGCCGAAAAGAGGCCAGGCAGGCCAGTGGGTACCATCCAGGCCAGGTTTCACTCTCCTTGCCCTCCAAGACAAACCCCCATCTCTTTGATAAAGGGCACCCATGCAGGCGGCATACACCTGTCTTCTCCCGCCGAGGACACCCTGAGTAACTCCTAGGGAGAGGTCATGAGGTCAAGGGTCCAAAAGCCCCTTCTCCAGCCCTGGGCTGTCTAGGCATCAGCTCAGCTACGAGAATACTCAGAGAAGACTCTGAAATTAACAGAGGACACCACCTGGCTTCCTTGAACTTTGAAGTCTTGTGTGTGTGTGTGTGTGTGTGTGTGTGTGTGTGTGTGTGTGTGTGAGAGAGAGAGTTTCTATGTTTGGTTTCCTTTATACTTTATCCGTGGCCAGGAGACAAGCATGGGACAGGCCATTAGAAGTGCCTAAGACATTACCATCCCTGACTACCAACTCTATTACAGAGCTTCAGTATTGAAAACAGCTTGGTATTGGCATAAAAACAGAGTAGTCGACAAATGGAATCAAATAGAAGACCCGGATTTTAACCCTCAATCCTATGAATGCCTGATTTTTGATAATGGAGCTAAAAGTATACTTTGGAAGAAAGAAAGCGTCTTGAACAAATGGTGCTGGCATAACTGGGTGTCAACCTGTAGAAGAATGAAATTTGATCCAGTCTATCACCATGCACAAAACTGAAGTCCAAATGGATCAAAGACCTCAATATCAGTCTGAACACACTGAACCTGATAGAAGAGAAAGTGGGAAATACCCTAGAACAGATGGGCACAGGCGATCACTTCCTAGATATAACCCTAGCAGCACAGACATTAAGGGCAACATTGAATAAATGGACCTCCTGAAACTGAGAAGCTTCTGTAAAGTAAAGGACACTGTCACTAAGACAAAAAAGGCAATCTACTGACTGGGAGAAGATCTTCACCAACCCCACAACAGACGAAAGTCTGATCTCCAAAATATATAAAGAACTCAAGAAACTAGACTTTAAAATGCTAATTAACCCAATTAAAAAATGGGGCACTGAACTGAACAGAGAATTCTCAACAGAAGAGGTTCAAATGGCCAAAAAGACACTTAAGGTCATGCTCAGCCTCCTTAGTGATCTGGGAAATGCAAATCAAAACAACTTAGAGATACCATCTTATTCCTGTCAGAATGGCTAAATCAAAAACACCAATGATAGCCTTTGCTGGAGAGGTTGTGGAGTAAGGGGTACACTCATCCATTGCTGGTGGGAATGCAAACTTGTGCAACCACTTTGGAAATCAGTGTGGTAGTTTCTCAGGAAATTCAGGATCATCCTACCCAGGAACCAGCAATAGAACTCTTGGGAATATACCCAAGAGATACCCTATCATACAACAAAAGCATTTGTTCAACTATGTTCATAGTAGCATTATTTGTAATAGCCAGAACCTGGAAACAAATCCTAGATGCCCTTCAATAGAAGAATGAATGAAGAAGGTGTGAAATATATACATATTAGAGTACTACTCAGCTGTAAAAAACAATGACATCTTGAATTTTGCATGCAAATGCATGGAAATAGAAAACACGATCCTGAGTGAGGTAACCCAGACCCAAAAAAGATGAACATGGGATGTACTCTCTCATAATTGGTTTTTAGCCTTAAATAAAGGATATTGAGTTATAATTTGTGATCCTAGGGAAGCTAACTAAGAAGATGAACCCAAAGAAAAACATATAGTTATCCTCCTGGATATTGGAAGTAGATAAGAATGCCAGGCAAAAATTGGGAACCTGGGAGTGGGGTTGGATGGGGGCACGGGGAAATTGGGAGAGAAAAGTAAGAAGGGGAGGATGGGGGGATCTTGGGGGAATGGGATAGTTGGGATAAAGGAAGGGTGGATATGGGAGCAGGGAAGTATATATCTTATTTAAGGGAGTCATCTTAGGGTTGGCAAGAGACTTGACTCTAGAGAGGTTCCCAGGTGTCCAGCAAGATGTCCCCAGTTAGTTCCTTGGACAGCAGAGGAGAGGTAACTTGAAATGACCCTATCCTATAGTCATACTGATCAATATTTTGCATATCACCATAGAACCTTTATCTGGCGATGGATGGAGATAAAGACAGAGGCCCACATTGGAGCATTGGACTGAGCTCCCAAGGTCCCAATGAGGAGCAGAACGAGGGAGAACATGAGGAAGAAAGTCATGACCGCGAGGGGTGCACCCACCCTCTGAGATGGTGGGGCTGATCTATTGTGAGCTCACCAAGGCCAGCTGGACTTGGTCTGAAAAAGCATGGGATAAAACTGGACTCTCTGAACACTGCAGACAATGAGTTCTGATGAGAAGCCAAGGACAATGGCACTAGGTTTTGATCCTACTGCATAAACTGGCTTTGTGGGACTTAGCCTGTTTGGATGCTCACCTTCCTAGACCTGGATGGAGAGGGGAGGACCTTGGACTTCCCACAAGGCAGGGAACCCTGACTTCTCTTTGGACTGCAGAGGAAGGGGGAAAGGAGTGGGGG
>NW_026068369.1:89416-92545 GCF_014885135.2 Alexandromys fortis | reverse complement strand
TCAATCCTATGAATGCCTGATTTTTGATAATGGAGCTAAAAGTATACTTTGGAAGAAAGAAAGCGTCTTGAACAAATGGTGCTGGCATAACTGGGTGTCAACCTGTAGAAGAATGAAATTTGATCCAGTCTATCACCATGCACAAAACTGAAGTCCAAATGGATCAAAGACCTCAATATCAGTCTGAACACACTGAACCTGATAGAAGAGAAAGTGGGAAATACCCTAGAACAGATGGGCACAGGCGATCACTTCCTAGATATAACCCTAGCAGCACAGACATTAAGGGCAACATTGAATAAATGGACCTCCTGAAACTGAGAAGCTTCTGTAAAGTAAAGGACACTGTCACTAAGACAAAAAAGGCAATCTACTGACTGGGAGAAGATCTTCACCAACCCCACAACAGACGAAAGTCTGATCTCCAAAATATATAAAGAACTCAAGAAACTAGACTTTAAAATGCTAATTAACCCAATTAAAAAATGGGGCACTGAACTGAACAGAGAATTCTCAACAGAAGAGGTTCAAATGGCCAAAAAGACACTTAAGGTCATGCTCAGCCTCCTTAGTGATCTGGGAAATGCAAATCAAAACAACTTAGAGATACCATCTTATTCCTGTCAGAATGGCTAAATCAAAAACACCAATGATAGCCTTTGCTGGAGAGGTTGTGGAGTAAGGGGTACACTCATCCATTGCTGGTGGGAATGCAAACTTGTGCAACCACTTTGGAAATCAGTGTGGTAGTTTCTCAGGAAATTCAGGATCATCCTACCCAGGAACCAGCAATAGAACTCTTGGGAATATACCCAAGAGATACCCTATCATACAACAAAAGCATTTGTTCAACTATGTTCATAGTAGCATTATTTGTAATAGCCAGAACCTGGAAACAAATCCTAGATGCCCTTCAATAGAAGAATGAATGAAGAAGGTGTGAAATATATACATATTAGAGTACTACTCAGCTGTAAAAAACAATGACATCTTGAATTTTGCATGCAAATGCATGGAAATAGAAAACACGATCCTGAGTGAGGTAACCCAGACCCAAAAAAGATGAACATGGGATGTACTCTCTCATAATTGGTTTTTAGCCTTAAATAAAGGATATTGAGTTATAATTTGTGATCCTAGGGAAGCTAACTAAGAAGATGAACCCAAAGAAAAACATATAGTTATCCTCCTGGATATTGGAAGTAGATAAGAATGCCAGGCAAAAATTGGGAACCTGGGAGTGGGGTTGGATGGGGGCACGGGGAAATTGGGAGAGAAAAGTAAGAAGGGGAGGATGGGGGGATCTTGGGGGAATGGGATAGTTGGGATAAAGGAAGGGTGGATATGGGAGCAGGGAAGTATATATCTTATTTAAGGGAGTCATCTTAGGGTTGGCAAGAGACTTGACTCTAGAGAGGTTCCCAGGTGTCCAGCAAGATGTCCCCAGTTAGTTCCTTGGACAGCAGAGGAGAGGTAACTTGAAATGACCCTATCCTATAGTCATACTGATCAATATTTTGCATATCACCATAGAACCTTTATCTGGCGATGGATGGAGATAAAGACAGAGGCCCACATTGGAGCATTGGACTGAGCTCCCAAGGTCCCAATGAGGAGCAGAACGAGGGAGAACATGAGGAAGAAAGTCATGACCGCGAGGGGTGCACCCACCCTCTGAGATGGTGGGGCTGATCTATTGTGAGCTCACCAAGGCCAGCTGGACTTGGTCTGAAAAAGCATGGGATAAAACTGGACTCTCTGAACACTGCAGACAATGAGTTCTGATGAGAAGCCAAGGACAATGGCACTAGGTTTTGATCCTACTGCATAAACTGGCTTTGTGGGACTTAGCCTGTTTGGATGCTCACCTTCCTAGACCTGGATGGAGAGGGGAGGACCTTGGACTTCCCACAAGGCAGGGAACCCTGACTTCTCTTTGGACTGCAGAGGAAGGGGGAAAGGAGTGGGGGTGGGGGAGAGGAATAGGGGGAGGGGGAGGGAAATGGTAGGTAGGAAGAAGGCAGAAATTTTTTTCAATAATAATAAAAAAATTAAAAATAAATCTTTTCAAAATTTAAAAAACTGCAACAAAAAGAAGTAACTTAGAGGTCACAGTGTGTAACAGCTCTGTTGGTCAGCTCAGGATTAATGGTGTACTGCACCTAGGTGAAGACTTTTAGGCTACATCTTTCAGTTCCAGCTCATGTGTGTATAAATATTGCATTCTCCAGTAAACGTTGCACTTTTGTGTGGTCAGGGGGTGTCTGTACGTGTTCCTTGATGGATGAGAGCAGTTTGTGGGAACCATCCGAAAGTCGCAGTACTGTCGTTCTCATTTGTCACGCTGGCATTTCTAGGAACTCTGCTGGCTGCCCAACACAGACATATATCCCTGCAAACAACCTCTCCCCCACCACACACATACACACTCTCACTGGAAGCTCCATTTCTAACCTCAGAGCAGCTGCCTCCAGGAGACCTCTTCATGTCCAGAAGAGTAGGATTCCTGTTGTACATGAAAAGCATTTTCCAAATGAACATGGTATATCACCTCGTGTCTCGACAGGTCCATCTTGCATGGATACCAGGGATGGGACTGTGCCTAGGTGCCAGGGCTGGAGTCAGTCAAGACAATGGAGTAGGTGGAGGCAGAGTATAAATCTATAGGTAGATTCATAGATAGAGATAAGCTGACTAGGTTTGTACTCTGTCTCGTTCCTGGACCATAATCTCTCATCTACACTAGTATCTTTTAAATATATATGACTATGGTCTTAGGAGAACATGGGTGTGCAGAAAATATATGCGTCAATATTCAAACCCTTTTAGTGTCTGTGAACTCAAATATAAAACCTCTGAATCATGTCACAATTTTGTCTTCTAGTTTGATGAGAAATCATATTGCTTTCAAACATGCATGAGTAAAAATACATCCCAACATAGAGTAAAATATGATTTCCTTTCATTCATAACTTCACCAACATTTATAGTTGATTCTCATTTAAATTTTGGTGGTACATTCAGCATATGCATATGATTTGTCATCATTGTAGGGAAATGTGGTACAGTAGTGGTGTTGGGATATCCTGAAGCCAGGATATACTTAGAGCCACAATAAGAGAGTTCTGG
>NW_026068369.1:81311-83966 GCF_014885135.2 Alexandromys fortis | reverse complement strand
GAAATGGTAGGTAGGAAGAAGGCAGAAATTTTTTTCAATAATAATAAAAAAATTAAAAATAAATCTTTTCAAAATTTAAAAAACTGCAACAAAAAGAAGTAACTTAGAGGTCACAGTGTGTAACAGCTCTGTTGGTCAGCTCAGGATTAATGGTGTACTGCACCTAGGTGAAGACTTTTAGGCTACATCTTTCAGTTCCAGCTCATGTGTGTATAAATATTGCATTCTCCAGTAAACGTTGCACTTTTGTGTGGTCAGGGGGTGTCTGTACGTGTTCCTTGATGGATGAGAGCAGTTTGTGGGAACCATCCGAAAGTCGCAGTACTGTCGTTCTCATTTGTCACGCTGGCATTTCTAGGAACTCTGCTGGCTGCCCAACACAGACATATATCCCTGCAAACAACCTCTCCCCCACCACACACATACACACTCTCACTGGAAGCTCCATTTCTAACCTCAGAGCAGCTGCCTCCAGGAGACCTCTTCATGTCCAGAAGAGTAGGATTCCTGTTGTACATGAAAAGCATTTTCCAAATGAACATGGTATATCACCTCGTGTCTCGACAGGTCCATCTTGCATGGATACCAGGGATGGGACTGTGCCTAGGTGCCAGGGCTGGAGTCAGTCAAGACAATGGAGTAGGTGGAGGCAGAGTATAAATCTATAGGTAGATTCATAGATAGAGATAAGCTGACTAGGTTTGTACTCTGTCTCGTTCCTGGACCATAATCTCTCATCTACACTAGTATCTTTTAAATATATATGACTATGGTCTTAGGAGAACATGGGTGTGCAGAAAATATATGCGTCAATATTCAAACCCTTTTAGTGTCTGTGAACTCAAATATAAAACCTCTGAATCATGTCACAATTTTGTCTTCTAGTTTGATGAGAAATCATATTGCTTTCAATCATGCATGAGTAAAAATACATCCCAACATAGAGTAAAATATGATTTCCTTTCATTCATAACTTCACCAACATTTATAGTTGATTCTCATTTAAATTTTGGTGGTACATTCAGCATATGCATATGATTTGTCATCATTGTAGGGAAATGTGGTACAGTAGTGGTGTTGGGATATCCTGAAGCCAGGATATACTTAGAGCCACAATAAGAGAGTTCTGGGGGGGAAGAGCCACAATAGAACAGTTCTGGAGGGGTGTAGTCACAATAGGACAGTTCTAGAGGGGCTAGAACCTCAATAGGACTGCTCTGGAGTGGGAACATCACAATTGTACAGCTCTAGAGGCTGGAGCTGCAATAGGACAGCTCAGCCCTGGAAGAAAGTAGCCCTGACTATCAGGAAGCCAAGTTACCTACTGAGTGAGTTCTAAGACAACCAAAGATACAAAAAGAAACTCTGTCTCAAAAAATCAAAAATTAAAAATAAAAATAAAAGAAATAGGTTTTAAAATAAAGTCACATTAAGACAAAAATACTCAAAGAATCTCGATCCTGTATGTTATCATGTTGTCTTTGAATTGTTTGATGGCTGAGGAAGGAACAACAACTGCTATAAAAAAATTTGATTGTAAATGCTCTTGGTTTAAACCAACCTATGTATTTTGAAAATGCCTTGACTCCAAAAATTTAAATCAAAATATATGTTACTTGGGAGAAGAAGTTTTGCTATTGTTTCCACAGAAAAGGAGAGGGTGTGGATTCATTCTGGGTTAAGAAAAATCAGGTTTGATTAAGTAAGACTCCCTGAGAAATCTCCTATAGGAATGGATGGCCCAGATATTTGATTGAGTTCTACATCTAGAACAGCATCAAGACTGCTGTCTGAGCTGATCAAGTCTCATTGAATATTCCAGTCAGGTCTTGACCATAATTATAAAATTTATTTTGATCCCCATAAGATTATCTGCACCCCAATCAGCAGGAAGTAGCCTATAAAACTATGTCCACATTCCCCCAAAATAGATTATGGATGTTTGTCTTTGCTTCGATTGTTGGTTACAAGTTGTTATAGATAATGGTCAGGAAAATAGCTAAACAAAGGGGGTTAGATTCAGAGTTTTTGTTTTTTAAAAAAGGGGGAAGTGCTATGGAATAATGGTCTTGTAGCCTTTAAAGATTTGTCACCTGTATTGGTTTAAAAAATGCAGATTGGTCGATAGCCAGGCAGGAAGTATAGGCAGGGCTACCAGAGTAGGAGAATTTTGGGAAGAGAAAAGGCTCAGTCTGCAGTTATCAGCCAGACACAAAGGAAGCAAGATAAGAATGCCTCACTGATAAAAGGTACCGAGTCATGTGTCTAACACTGACAAGAATTTTGGGTTAATTTAAGATGTAAGAATTAGTTAATAAGCAGCCTGAGCTGTTGCAAAGAGAGGTTGCCTCTTTGTCCCAGCCACCCAGCCAGCTTAGCACTGAAATAAACAAACAGAAATGGTATTAATTAAATCACTGCTTGATGGGATAAAACCGGACTCTCTGATCATGGCGAACAATGAGGACTGATGAGAAGCCAAGGTCAATGGCAAGGGGTTTTGATCCTACTTCATGTTCTGGCTTGGTGGGAGCCTAGCCAGTTTGGATGTTAACCTTCCTAGACATGGAGGGAGGGGGGAGGACCTTGGACTTTCCACAGGACAGGGAACCATGACTGCTCTTTGGATAGGAGAGGGAGGGGGAGAGGAGTGGG
>NW_026068369.1:74754-76399 GCF_014885135.2 Alexandromys fortis | reverse complement strand
CTTCCTTGCTTCTATTTCAGTTTTCAATTCTTGAACTGTTTCCATTACCTGTTTGCTGGTCTCCTGTACATATTTACTTAATTCTTCAAACTTTTTGTTATACTTCTCATCCATTTCTATAAGGGTGATTTTTACATGTTTTTTAAGGGACTCTGTTGCTTTCATAAAGTCAATTTTTTCCACTTCTTCTGTGTTAGGGTGTTCAAATCTTTCTGTTGTAATATCTTTGGGATCTGGTGTTTTCATGTTGTTTTTTTGATTATTGGGTGATGTTCTGCCTTGGCGCCTGCCCATCTCCTCCTTTCAATGCTATCTAATTGGTCTTTTAAAATCAGATCGGGTTTCTCTGCTGGCCAGAGGCTTCTCTTACTAATTGACCTCGCTCTGTTTCCTGGATCCTGCCGGGGGGCCAAGAACCCTCTCACCCCTCAGAAGGGTTTTCCAGAACAGGACCCGGCTCCCCGTTGCCAGGGCCCTTGCCAACCAAAGGCCTACCTCTTTGATTTAATTGTAGTGGGGCGATCTGCTCTCGGCGTTGTGCGCTGGTCCCTGCCGCCTGAGTCCTCTGCCACCGTGGCAGTCCCCTCCCATCCCGGCCGCAGCCTGCAGCCTGGCCTGTGTTGCCTGCCTGTGCTGCCGCTGGCTCCGTCTGCAAGCACCTGCGCCACCGCTGGCTCCGTCTGCAGGTCCCTGTGCCGCCGCTGGCTCCGTCCAAGCAGTTTCTTTATTAACCAATGAAAGCAACACAAAGACAGTAGAACCTCCTACATCACCTGAGCTAATAGGCCAACTAGTTTTAATTAATGTAGACCTCTGTGTATTTCTTTGCACTGAATGGCTTCTGGACTGGGCAGGACAGAAAATTTTGTGTGTGCATGTGTGTGTGTGTGTGTGTGTGTGTGTGTGTGTATTTCTGTGTATGTATATGTATATGGATAGAGAAAGAGAGTTCCCATACAGTGATATGACAATTTCCCCACTAGATGTTATAGCATAACAAATATAAAGCCTAGTGCCAATGAAGAGATAACTCTTTTAGAGTTATTGGGCTGTAAGGTGCATGAGAATCCCCCAAATTGCATTCTATTCTGAGTATGATCAGTTGTCCCCCAGAACATGATGGAAAGATTCTATACTGAAGAAACAATATATCGAAATCACAGAATACAGAAAAGTCAAGTTGATACTGACCTGGAATCTTCATCCCTACTGCCTAACTTCTTAGTTCTGGAAGGTGTTATATAAATTGAAGGAGAAAATTAATCATAAGTCATACCCAAATGTGAACCCTTCGAGCAAAAATAATGACTGGCTTGGTAAGACATGGCCACTGATGTATCTTGTGCATAGAAAGAATGTCACGAGATTAACCAGTCACTTTCTGATTAGACTTAAGTCATGCTCCATAAGATGAAATCCAGACACAGCACCATTATTGACCAAGAACCTATGGCCAGAGAGAACTTAGGCCCTAAGAGAGAACATAATATTCTTATGCTGATAACTAGCCACTGTATTAAACAGCTTCCCAATTATGATTCTCTCATACTTATTTTTTTTTATAAATATAATTTTTTATTGAAAAAAAAAGATTTCCGCCTCCTCCCCGCCTCCCATTTCCCTCCCCTTCTCCCTTTTTCCCCCT
>NW_026068369.1:51131-71306 GCF_014885135.2 Alexandromys fortis | reverse complement strand
GGACATCCAAACTGGCTAGGCTCCCACAAAGCCAGAACATGAAGTAGGATCAAAACCCAGTGGCATTGTCCTTGGCTTCTCAGCAGCCCTCATTGTCCGCCATATTCAGAGAGTCCGGTTTTATCCCATGGTTTTTCAGTCGTAGTCCAGCTGGCCTTGGTGAGCTCACAATAGATCAGCCCCACTGTCTCCGTGGGTGGTTTATCAAGCAAATGGACCTAAGAAACAAGCGGGGGTGGCCATACTAATTTCTCTCATACTTATTAAAGAACCTTCTATTTGTAGTAAATGGTGATTAAAAGGTAAACCCCAAACTGGCACATGTATAAGTATAAGAAATCATGAAATGGTCAGCCCTGAATAGAACTTCTATATCACACTCCCTACTTCCAAGATTTTGATATCATTGTGAAGAGGAGAAGAAAATGTAGGATACAGCCATGGTGGTGACTATAAGGAAACAGCAGCTTAGGATGGAGCTGAGCAACAATACATATAAACTCAATGTAGTTATGACAACATGCACTAGAACTGTGCAATCACAAACCATATCAAATCCCAGTCTGTAGAAATGATGTTGGCATAAAGTAATAACCCTGATAGCTGTTGGAAAGTAGAAAATCAGTTTCCTTCAAGAGTATAGGGCTTAGTCAGTAAGCCATGTGACCAGTGAATGACACTTCAAATGAATATAGGCAGCACAAATTGGACTTCATAGATTAAAAATAACACAAAATTGAGTAGGTATGGAGTGTATGAAACTGGGAGGAGATGGGGAATGGGTGGTGGTTATGATTAAAAGATGTACAAAATTCTTAAAGAACTATTAAAATTTTTTCAATTAAATATAAAAACAAAGAAAAAGAAAATTATATAAGGCTTTAAACGCCAGGGTCAGAGGCATATTTCACAAAGCCATTTTAAACTTGAGCTTTTTCTGATTCTACCTACCAAAAATCTAATAACTTTGGCTAACAGAGCACCTTGTAATGTGGCATGTTTACTATTTTGATACAATATTAATTTAATCAATAGCTATATGCCTCTTGTGAGATGAAGACTCTTCATTGCCTTGGTGTCTTAAATGTTTTGTGAACCTTGATACTCATCCAAAAATGTGGATAGTGATTATTATCCCCCCAGATCAACAAATCAGCTATAATCTTTAAATTCAAAAGTTTATGAAAGTAAATGAATAAATGAACACTTCAGCTTACATTTTATGACCCCCATAGAATGCTTGAACAAATATTGAAATGTCACTTGATTGACAATATTTCAAGACTTTCCCCCTGACATTTATATAAAGAAATACAAGAAGCCTAAGGGAGTTCCTATGATCAGGCACCTTTAGCTGTTTGTTGTGGGGTACCATTGGATATTTGAACCATCTTTATATAATAGCAATTTACTTGAGCAGATTGAGGTCTAATGATGAAAATTTGTATTTATTGTGACAAAACACTACGAATACTACTGAGAATAATGTATAATAACCATGTAGTGATTGTTATTTTAAAAAATATGACTGTTACAAAGCCAAATGCTCCAGCAAGATTACTCAGTGAGTAATGGGTTTTTCTACCAAGCTTGATAATGTGAGTTTGATCCTCAGTACTGATATAGTGTGAAAGATCAGTATCAGTTTCGATAAGTTGTTTTTTTTAACTCTTCAGGAGCACTGTGGTATGTGTGTGCACACACCAAATAAAATGAAAAAATATAGCAAAAAGTTTAATGTAAAATGAAAATTATGGTATAAACATGTGATATCTGAAATTTTAATTCAACTTAATTTTACTTTTATATGTGTTTGTCTTACTTGCATTTATGAGAAAAACATACATGCATTGTCCATGGATGTCAGAAGAAATGATGAGATGCAATGCTAGAAATAGAGCTAAAAATAAATAGAGAGGGTTCGCTATGGTTTTTATTGGTATAAATCTTAAGTTGAATGGATGTCTACATATCGTGTTCCATAGCCAATGCCCTCTACTGACAAAAATAAATGTAAATGAATAAGCACAAATTTGTTTGAGGAATTAATTAACTAAATTAATTTATTTTTGCAGAAGTTTAAGAGCACAAGGCCACTATGTACTTGGATCCTGGTGAGGTCTTGTGCTGATTCGGGCATGGAAGAAGAGAGGGGAACAAGAAGAATAGGCAAAGAAAGGTCTTATGTGGGAAAGAAGGGAAACGAGGTTCAAGGCTTGCTTTGTAAAGGTTCAATATCTCACAGATTCTAGATCAGGTACTTGAAAGTGACTGACAGGTCAATCCAAAGAGGAATCATTAATATAATCAGGGTAGGCATCTGTGCCTGCAATGTAAACACCTCTCAGTAGGATACCCATCTCAATAATGCTATACTAAAGAATAAATATCCATGTGAGTTTTGGTGGTGATGAGATGAATTTAAACCAAGTAGCACCTCAGATCATATCCTTTATAAATACTTCCTCATGAGGGCAGGACTTAAGAAAAACCAAATGTTTGGGTGTATTTCATTCATATTTCTGTCATTTATTCCTGTTGGATATAGAAGGGAAGTTTGTTTCAGTACTTAAATGAGATATTGGATTTTGAATTTTAGAGAAGATACTGAAATTAGCTAAAAAAATGTGGCTCAGTTTGGCGAAATGAACCTATGATTGCTGTAAAGTGGATATTATTTTTAATATATCTTCTAACTCCTACACTGAGGACCATGGTATATGTACACATATACCATCTATTTTCAGGCCCAAAGATAATGAGATGTTATATAATTCTAGACTACAGCGGAAGGAGAAAGCATCAGATGCATTCCTAACAGTATAAATCTGAATGAAGTAATGAATGTGAGATCTGGAACAACTGTAAATGCAATGGAGGCACCTCAACTACAATTTAATGTTGAAGACAAATATAACTTGGCTGAATATTATATCTTCTGAGTTGGACTTACTAAGGAGGAGGTTAACAATGCTGATATTGTTCCATATGTGCCTTCTTAGAATTTTTCTCACACTAATTCCTTTGATTATTTCTACCATCAATATGGTTATACATATGGGCTTCCAGATTTTTCCAGGGATGAAAATCTAAGTTCATAGCTATTGGGGACTGTGAACCCTCACATCCTGAATTTCCTGTGACCTTCTGCCTGCTGTAGTAAACAACTTGTTTTCCTATGTTAGGAGGTGCCCTGAGCAAACAACTTGTTTTGCAGCTATCCTGAGCAAGAGAAGGAGTTCCTGATGGCAGGGGAATGGGTTCTGGGAGGCTTGCAGTTGAGAGTTAGGGCATGGAAGGAGACTCTATATAAGCTGCCCTGGTACACAATAGAGAATTCTTGGAGTTTTCCTGGCATTACCCATGTCTTTCTCTCTGTGTGATTCAATATCTAGCCCCTTGCCCAACTCACAAACCATACAGTAGTGCATGGTATGTAGAGCAGGCATTGCTCTACACAAAGCTCTTTTGGGACTTTATTTTCTTAGAGATGTAGGAGATATTTCCAAGGTTTCATAAACTTCAGTCCACACTCCTTTGAGGAGTAAAACACTGGTATAGGTAGCATAATAATCAGAGATAGAAGGCAGAATTATCAAGTTTTCTTTGAATTATAGTCCTAATTTGGAGTAATCATGTGACTGGAGATCAATATATTAAGTTGTCAGAAAATGATTACAGATACATAATAAGAGATATAGTCAAAAAAAAAAAAAGACCTCTAAATGGGTCACAGTGTTAGATAAATGTACATGGACCTAAGAGAGAGAAGATGGAGTACAGACTGTCATAGATTAAAGGAGTAAAGATAATAAATATTAAAAAGTAATAGAAAATAGCCATGTAAAAATAGAAAATACACAGAGATCCTGGATTATGCATATCATTGTGTTTTCTTTGAATTCCTTGACAGCAGAGAAATAGTTGATTCTGGGGGCTGCTAAGTTAAACCAATATATATCTTTTAAAGGTATCTTGACTTCAAAATTTGAGCCTGATATGTTATTTGGAAAAGAGGTTCTGGTTTTGTTTTCACAGAGGTTGGGAATCTATTTATTCCTTCAAAGCTAATGTGGATTGATAGAACAAGTTCCACCCAAAACAGTATCCATGAACCCTAAAAATATTTTGTACAACAAACAGCAGGAAGCAGTTTGGAGAAAGCAAAACCAAAATTCACAAAATGACTGTTTATAAATAATAATTTTCATTTTAAAATGGTTGTTTATTAATGGTTAATGTTCACAGTAAATTTCCAAAAAAAAAGAGGATGCAATATAGGAATAAAAACTTTTTATTGGTATGATCTTTTGTTTATTGATGCAAATTTAGGGTCAACTTTGTTACACACACACACACCATATATATATATATATAATCATGTTAAAGGTATTATGTTTATACAACTGACTTAAAAATGTAATGTATAATTTAAAATTATGGATTAATAGATAGTCGTCTATTATAGTCAAACTGTAGTGATGTCATTTAGGCTTTCTGGATGTACACAGATATATTTCAGATGGATAGGCATTCTTCCAACCTTTCAAATACCTACAGAATATGGCATTTAAAATATTTTAAGAACTTAGACCTTTCTCAACAATGAAAGTTATCTGCTTCTGGCAGCACCAATTACTTCAGAGAGGTTGATGGGCATTGACGAAACTCAGTATGGAATTTGCCTTCAAGGTAACAGGGCTATCCATTACTCAAAGAAGCTACTCTTGCCTGGATTGCTTTATAGAATGCTATATGAACTTCACATGCAGGACCTACAGAAAAGTGACTACTGAACTTTCCAAAAGATGGGATGGTCCTTTAGAGTTCCTGCTTCATGAAAGAGTCAGCCAGACATTCCACAGGACACAGAAGATGACTGACAAACTGTCAAAACAGACAAAGTAGTCTTTCAAATTTCATCTTTCATGAAAATGTCTGCCAGATACTAGGGGCTTGTAGAGTGAAAATGGAGGGACCAATGTTACAGACAAACTTTTGGTGACTTTCCAGGCAACTAAATGTCTCTCTCAAATCTAGAGTTTTAGAAGTTGCTTATAATGCACTTTCTAATTACTTAGGTACTATTGTATCCTTCTAGAATCTTTGATGGAGTTGAAGATAGATAGTTAGAATTTTTCCTAATTATGATAAAAGATAAGTTAGATATGAAACTTCCCAGATACAAATAGATTAAATATTGTAACTGTACTTCTTTCTTGATAATTGTTTTTTATGTGTAATTTTACTATGTTAAATTTAAAGTCTTCCTTTTGATTTAGATAGAAAACAGGTGATGATGTGAGATGTCCTTCTATATCTGTGTCACTTTTATTGGTTAATGAAAAAAGCGGTTTTGGCCAAATAATTAACAGAGTAAAGTCAGGTAGAAAATCCAAACAGAGATACAAAGAGAGAGTGGATAGAGTTAGGGAGATGCAATGTTGCTGCTGAAGGAGAAAGACACTAAAACCCTACTAGTAGGCCACAGCCTTATGGTAATACATAGATTAATAGAAATGGGTTAATTTCAGATATACAAGAACTAGGTAGAAATGCACCTAAGCTGTTGGCCAAGCTGTGTTGTAATTAACACATTTCTGTGTGATTGTTCATGTCTGGGCAACTGGGAACAGAAGAGCTGTTTCTGCTATAATTTGTTTATTTTTATTTCTTTTTTTTTATTAATTATTTCATGTTGAGATACAAGAAAATAATCCTGTTACAAATTTTAAAATATATAAATCCAATTTTACCCAACACTATAAAATTGCAGTGGAAAAGTTATCAAAGATGATTTATTGAATGGATCTTTTCATGATTTGATATTAGGTAATCAAGAAAAAGATTTATCTCTCCGTAGACTGGAGGACCAGTCTTTTTTGCTTCTTAGATATTATATTATTACAGCATTTTATCCATATTTTTGCTACCTCCAAACCCTCCAATTGACCTTTACTTACTCTTATTCAAACACAGGGCCTCTTTTTTCATTAATTGTTATTGCACTCATGTATATATGTGTATATTCTTAAATACATGAATATAACCTGATCAGTCTATATATTATTATTTGTGCATATGTTTTCAGGGCTGGCCATTTGCTAAACATGAAGTGAACATGGAAAACAATAAGATCTTCCTATATTCCCATGAGACCTCCACCTTTCAGTAAAAATTACAGGAAACTAAGGAATGTTGCGAGTAGGAGAAATAGTAGTTCTAAGTTCAGAGCACAACAATGGGTGATCCAATATCAAATGATCAACCCTGGGAGTTTTCAATCCACAAAAATGAAAGCCTATGGGAAATAGGGACCCATGACCTACCCTGTCCAAAGAAGAAAGCTTGGAAGTTCCTTTTGAGAAAGCAAGTGTGAATCTGTGTTGCCAGAATATAAAAGCTGAAATATAATGTCTTTGGATGATAATAATAACAATAGATATAATTACTTGATGTGATTGTTAAGTTGTAAACAGTGGCTGGCTTCTACTATTTTCCTGTTCATTCATAAATGACACTGAACCTTTTAGATAGTACCAAACACATTCAGGAGACTATTTTATCCCACATGCTAGATATCCCAAGAAATAATCTCTTCATCACATCCAGAAGTGTGACATACTGGTATCCCAGATGTCTCTCAATCTAATCAAGTTAACAAGATTATATCCATCAAAAGATCCTTTATTCCTTAGTTATTGAGGAATCAATGTACTTATAAATTATCTATCCCATATATAATCTAATTGTTCACATTTTATCAGATGGTTTCAACTCATCCTTTAGACTGCATGTTAGTGTTTTTTCTCAATCATCTTTCTTTGATTACATTCGAGATCTCATAACATCTTGTATATATTTCAATAAATTTCACTGTGTTGAAACTACCTTTTGATTTGTTATTCTATTAAACTGTGAACTATACGTACAGTACTTATATTGAATTCCTCATTAGCCTCTGGTCTAAAAAGACATTTAACCTATAATTCTGACAAATTTTCATTTCCATGATATACGCATTTATCCAAATTCCTTAAATAAACCCTTCTCAGTGACATTTGTTTAATATATAATGGTCATATTAAGAGAATTAAATACTTCTTTCCATGCCTATTAACGTCATTTTATCTTTCTAGAAAACTTACAGAGCAAATATATGGTAAATAAAACCACCAGAGACTGTGCTTTAAAACTCACCCCACAAATGTGGTTCAAGAATGAAAAAATATTTCATCCAAGATCATACCAATTCTTAAACAAATCAGTGAATTAGGAGAGCTATCTGTGATTTTTACCAAAGCTTCCTCATTTATTAGATCTTTATTTTCTTCTCCTTCTCACTGAGAAAATAATAGATACTTAAAGTTAATTGTGAATATTAGATATGAGTATTAATATAACTGAAAATTTGCCATAGGTTTATATTGGAGAAGGTCCCACTTGTCTTTCCCAGCTGTCCAGCTAGCTTAGCCCCAAAATAACCATACAGAATTTCTATTCATTAAAACATTGCTTGCCTCATTAGCTCTAACTAATTATTGGCTAACTCTTACATTAATTTAATCCATTTCTATTAATCTTTGTATAGGCACATGACAATGGCTTACCTGGTAAAATTCCAAGCATGTGGCTCCATGCTGTTTTTCTGACTCTTCTTTCTTCCTCCCAGCAGGCCATTTAGTTTTCCCCACCTACCTAAGTTCTACCCTATATACAGGCCAAGGCACTTTCTTTATTAAACAAGAAAAGCAACACAGAGAGAGAAGGACCTCGCACACCAGGATTAGTACACTGGTGTGGGATAATTGTCTGTATTCTGCCAATCATCTTTTAAATAAACACTGATTGGCCAGGTAGGAAGTATAGGTGGGTCAACCAGACAGGAAGTACAGGCAGGCTGATGAGAACAGGAGTATTCTGGGAAGAAGGAAGCTCTTCCTCCGACTCCTGTCCAGACTCTGAAGAAGCAAGATGTGAGCCATCCTGCTGAGAAATGTACCAAACCTTATGGCTAACATAGATAAGACTAATGGGTTAACATAAGCTACAAGAGTTAACAAGAAGCCCAAGCTAATGGGCCAATCAGTTTTATAACTTAAAGATATCTCTGTGTGATTTTCTTTGGTGTTTCCTGGCTATGGGGAACTGGACAGGACATAAACCCCAATAAGCCAGCACTCATTTTACAGAATGGCACCCAACTGGATAACTGCATCCACAGAAAGCCTGAGAAAGTTTGGGAAAGAATAAAGCATGTTTTCTTGATAGCAGCAATTTCCCTGGTCTCCTCTGCTTGCTAGAGGCAAGCAAGTGCTCTAATCTAAGAGAGTCTTCTGACTCAGCTTTAGGTGAAAAACCCTGCAGCTCTTTTAAGAGGTCCTAGCAATAAACACTTAAATGGTGTTGAAAAGCTGAACACAAGCTTGTCGGTTTTCAGTAATAGGAAAAAAGTTGCACCATTTTAAAATGCTGGCTTTCTGGGCTGCTCTTCCAGGGCAAATTTGCCTCTTTCAGGCAGGCAGTCTGACTATGGAGGATTTGAGTGTGGTCTCTGAGCAGAATGCTGCACTTGCTTGCTAGTAGGGACTTGAAATACCATAGAGTTCTGGCAGTGAACAAGGCTCTGGCTGGTACCTCCACCATGAGGGTGAAATCTTAGAAAGCTAAGAAATTGGCTGGATCCAGCTGTCAAAGCCATGGCTTTACTACTATCCATAAAAACTCATGTGGTCAGAAAAAAGAGAGATATACAGTAAAAAGAGATTCAAAGATGAAGAAAACTTCTAAATGGTTTACAGTGTGTTAAAAATATATGCAGGCTAAAGGTTAAAGTCCCTAAAAATAATAAAGAAAGAAAGAGAGTAGTAGGATTTGGTGGTACACACCTTTAATCCCAATGCCTGGTAGGCAGGGACAGAAAGATCTCTGTGAATTCAAGGTATGGTAGCACACACCTTTAATCCTAGCACTGAGGAGGCAGAGACAGACAGATCTCTGTGAGTTTAAGGACAGCCTTGTCTACAGAGTTATTCCAGGACAAAGATATACAGAGAACTTGTCTCAAAAAGTAAAAGTAAAAATAAAAGAAATAGAGGCTAAAATAAAGCCACACAAAGATGGAAAATAGACAGAGAATCTTGATACTGTATGTTATTATGTTCCTTTGAATTGTTTGAATGCTGAAGAAGGAACACAACCTGCTAAAAGATATTTGCTTTTAATGATGCTGAATTAATACAAGATAGGTATTTTGAAAATAATTTGACTTCAGAATTGAAGTCAAAACGTATGTTACTTTGGAGAAGAGATTTTGCTTTTGTTTCCACAGGAAATGAGAGGTTGTAGATTCATTCTGAGTTAAGAAAAATCAGGTTCAATCAAGGAAGACCACCTGAGAAATCTCCAGTAGGAACAGTTGGCCCAGATGTCTGAGTTCTACATCAGGAAAAGATTCAAGATGCTGCCTGAAATGATCAAGCCTCAGAGGATGGACTTGATCATAACTCTAAATTTTCTTTAGGTCCCCATAAGATTATCAGTGTCTCCAACCAGTGGGAAGTAGCCTGGAATACTATGCCCACAATCCCAAAATATGGACTATGGATATTTTCCTTTGTTTAAAAAAAAAGAGGGGGAAATGGTGTGGGATAATTGTCTGTATTCTGTCAATCATCTTTTAAATGAATGCTGATTGGCCAGGTAGGAAGTATAGGTGGTTTAACCAGACAGGAAGTAGAGGTGTGGTGATGAGAACAGGAGGATTCTGGAAAGAAGGAAGCTCTTCCTCCCACTCCTGCCCAGTCTCTGAAGAAGCAATATGTGAGCTACCCTGCTGCAAAAGGTACCAAGACATGTGGCTAACATAGATAAGAATAATCGGTTAATATAAGCTGCAAGAGTTAACAAGAAGCCTGAGCTAATGGGCCAATTAGTTTTATAACTTATGGAGATCTCTGTGTGATTTTCTTTGGGGCTTGCCAGCTGTGGAAAATTGGGCAGGATATAAACCCCAACAAGCCAGCCCTCATGTTACAGTACTAAGTAATGACAAATACATGGTATTGTATTGGCTACATATTTAATATGTGCATACACGTATGTAGGTACATATTTATTCAAACTTTTTATTTTAAGGATATACTCCATTAGACCCTACTGAAAATTTCAGGTTTAGACTTATGTACAATTTTTTTTTAGAGAAAGGTATAATTTACTCTGAGTTAAAGGACAGCAAATTATCCAAGGAATATTTTCTAAGAATTTGGTTTTAAGAAAAAGGAAAGATCTATCATTCTGTCTGATCTAACCAATGACTGCATCAATGATCTATGATGCTTAGGGTTTTTTGGCTTTGTTTTTATCATAGCTGGGGATCATATACGGGCTTTGTGCACAAAAACATGTAGCTATAACAATAATTTATGCTCAGAGACCAGAGTAGTTTTTGAGTAAAAATTTTGAGCTCTAAATTTCTAGAAAGAACAATGACTTCAAAGCTTAGTTAAGCACAAGAAAAAAAATACATGAAATAATGTGTAATTCCAGTTTTAGTGTCTTATAATAGTTCAACATAGAGACCAGGAAAGAAATTTTATAACCATCCTTAATTAGAATCAATATATGAATTAAAAAGTCAATTTTGCCAATTCGATGGCTCTTTCTTGTGTTGGCAAATACTATTTCAAAACAGCTTATCATAATTTAATTATCAACAATATTTTCAGTTCTTTAAAAATTTTACTTATGGCAATGACCATGAAAGAAAAAAGGCTTAATCAAAATGCAAAAATGTGGCATGAAATTCAGTCATCCTCTGCTATACACCACGTTCCAGAATTGCCATGAGGCATCAGAACCTTTCTATACAAAAAAAGAGAGAGAATAGGGGAATGAAGAAAAGAAGGAAATAAAAATAATCAAGAAGAACTACATATTTGTTGCCACAAGGATAGTTCCTTGCATCGAGGTCACATATATTAATAAAAATAACAGTAAGTACTAAAATGAGAAATAATAATTTTAACATATATATTAATTGCCTTCATTTTATAGGTGGACTAAAAAAATAATACAATATATTTTCATGATGTATTGTTTTACATCAATTTCTCCAAGATCTTCTTCTGCCTCTCTACACAGCCAATTTCATGTTTCAAAAAGTTTGTCTCTATTTCTTTCTAAATAACCACAGACAACATACACATAAGAACAAACCCATCTTACAAAGTCCAACAACTCAAATATAAATAAGAAAAAAGGGTCAAAATAAAGCAAATTTAGACATATTTCTAGGGTTGTATTTAAGTGAATTTAAAATAGATCAATACCTTTTACTGGTTGGATGTTTCACTTACAAATTCACACTTTAAATACTGAAACTTAAATGATATTTGAAAAACATATGATTGAGGTATTTCACTGCTACTTGTGAGATTCGTGCTACAAGTCAGTAGGAATCATATGACAACCTCTCCTTTAGATTTTATCCCATTTATCACCATTGCTGTTGATATTCTAGAAGCCATGGTCATTAAATCCTGAAGATTATTGGATTAACCTCTTTATACCACCTTCAGTTTCAAGAAGTCTCTTCACTCTAGAAGGTTAAACATCTCTTCGAATGGGCTAACAATCAGGGAACCCATATGGGTCTGAACTAGGTCCTCTGCATATATCTTATGTTTGTATAGCTAGGTGTTCTTGTGTGATTCCTAACAGTGGAATCATGGTTTGTCTCTGACATCTTTGCCTGCTCTTGGCACCCTTTTCCTCCTACTGTGTTGCATTGTTCATTCTTGATACGAGGGTATGCATAATCTTTTTTATCTTGTTATGTCAACTTTGATTGACATTCCTGGGAGGCATACTCATTGCTAAAGGGATGCAGAGGATTGGTGGATCTGAGTGTTTTAATACTTGCTGCAGGCTACTTTCCCGGCACCCGGCCACCCGCATGGCTAGCTTTACCTGAAATAATTACATGGAAACTGTATTCTTTTAAACACTACTTGGCCCATTAGTTTCAGCCTCTTAACCCATTTCTAATAATCTATGTAGCACCACGAGGTACGCTTACCAGGAAATATCTTAACCTGCGTCTGTCTGGACTGGGAGAACCATGGCGACTCCCTGACTCAGCTTCTTTCTCCCAGCATTTGTTCTGTTTACTCTGCCTATCTAAATTCTACCCTATCAGAGGCCAAGCAGTTTCTTTATTACTTAACCAATGAAACAACAGATAGAAAGATGACTGTCCTCCATCATTTCCCCTTTTTCTGTTTAAACAAAAAAAGAAAGCTTTAATTTTAACATAGTAAAATTACATATAGCAAAATAGTTATTAAGCAAGAATTACAGTTACAATATTTTATCTATTTTATCTTTTTATCATAACTAAGGAAAACTATAACTATCCATTCTTCAACTCCATCAAAGACTCCAGAAGGATATAATATTACTTAAGTAAACAAGAAGTCCAAAGCTCTAGAAATGACAGAGACATCTCGCTGTCTGGACAGTCACCCAAAGTTCCTCTGTACTATTGGGGCATCCATCTTTGGCCTTCGGGCCCATCGTTTCCAGCAGACTTTTCCATGAAGAAGGAAATTTCAAAGGCAGTTCAGTCACTATCTGCTGTGTCCTGCAGAATGTCTCACAGACTCTTTCATGAGTCAGGAACCCTGAAACACCATCTCACCTTTAGGCAAGTTCAGCAGTCCTCTCTCTGAAGGTTCTCTGTGTCCAGTTTATGCAACAGTCCAGGTGAGAGCAGTTTCTTGCCCAAATGACTATCCAACTCCATAAGGATCCTCTTTGATGCCCATCTTCTTCCTGAAGTATATTGGTGCTGCCAGGAGCAGACGTGTCTCATTGTCATGAAAAGCACCAAGTTATTAAAATATTTTAAATGCCATATTCTGCAGTCTTTGAAAGATATGAAGAATGCCTATCTAACTGAAGTATATCTCTATATATCTAGAAAATCTAACTCACATGACTACAAGCTTTACTATTATCAATGATTATTCATTAACAACCTAATTTCCTAATATGCATTACATTTTAAATGAACTACACAATCACAATACCTTAATCAAGATCAGAAATACATATACATATAACAAAATTGACCTTAAAATCCATACCAATGAAAATTATTCATACCTATATCATTTCCCCCTTTAAATGTAAAAGAACATTTATAAACAATATTTTGGGAACATGGGCGCAGTTTTTTCTCTCCAAACTGCTTTCTGCTGAATGGGGGCACTGTTAACCCATTTAGGGTATAACCTGTGTGCCAGGTTTATCTCAGTTGGCAGTTGAGTGAAGTAATTTTTTGAGGGTGTTCTCAGCAACTTTTTGGGAGGTCATGGTCTATCATATCATATCAGGACAGAATCAATCCACAGGGTCTGGTCCTCTGTGAAAACAAAAGAAGAAACTCCTTTTCAAAGCATCATATCCTTAGACCCAAATTCTGAAGTCAAGATACCTTTTGAACATATGTGCAGGTTCAGCTTAGCAGACCATATAATAAAATGTCTCTCTGTACTTAGCTCCTTCACAGTCAAAAATTTTAAAGAAAACACAATAATACAAAGAATCCAGACTCTTTGTGAATTTTTCATTTTTATGTGGCTTATTTTTACTTTATCACTTTACTTTATTTTGCCTCTTTAAAGACTTACCTTTTTTTAAACCATTAACTTTATTGTTTATATTTTTATTTTCTCTTTCTCAAGCCTATGTATACTCATCCAACGCTGTGATCCATTTAGTGATCCGTCTGAATCTGTTTTATTGTGAATCTGTAATTTTTTTACCATCCAGGAACATTTCTTAAAATGTTAAGCAGTTTTTAAAAACTTAAGTTGCACCATGTACAGGTAATACGGTAGTGCCTGTGTCCTGCCCAGTGGAAACCTGAACTGCACTGTTATTACAGTAATTACAGTAGTTCCTGCCTGAAACCAGCACAGTTCAGCATGGCAGGGTAGAGCTGAGCCTCTCCTGCCTCAAAGCCATTTGGTGCCCCTGAGCCACACACAGTTCCAGGCACACAGCAAGTCCACATTGGAGCCCCACTCAGCAGTTTAACTCTGAGACTGAGTGTGAGGCACAGAAACTCTTTTCATCCAAGTTACAGCCAAATCTGACACACAGAGCACTGCACAGTCTGAAAACACGTCTCTGTATGGTGGCAGGAATCAGCCATGCTCTTCGGCCTGCCTAAGCCTGATTCTGCCTTCTGCCCAGCTGCAGGCAGGGAGCGCTGAGCCATCAGCATGGTCTCAGAGCACTCTCCATCCGATCCCAAGCGGGAACACAAACATCCAGTCCCATAAAAGCCTTTGAAATACTTTAAAGCCAGAGTTTGCACTGGCGGCACAGCCCCAGGAAGCCGTGTTTTAAAATGATGCAGTTTTTTTTTTCTGTTGCTGTTGCTGAATCAGGAAATCTCACTACGGCACACCACCAACAAAGAGCAAAACTCTGCTTTAAACTCTGTTTTTTCTCTGTTTAAAATTAAGCTCTCTCAGGTTTTTAAGTGGATTTAGCCCATCATGTCTGGGCACCACTCTGTTGTGAAACTTGCAGCGGGCTACTTTCCCGGAAAGTGAGATAAGACAACTCAGACAGACTCGACAGCTCTGCTCTGGAGCAGAGATGCCATGCTCCGCTCTCCCAATAGCTCTGCTCTCTGAGGCATACGCGATGAAGCTCTGACCCAAGATGGACATAGGTTAGAATCTTCTCGGTAAGCACACCTTGGGGTGCTTACACACATTATTAGAAATGGGCTAGTCCAGGTGCGAGAATTAGCCTAGAAGAGGCTAGATATAATGGGCAAGCAGTGTTTAAAAGAATACAGTTTGTGTGTTGTTATTTCGGGCATAAGCTAGCCAGGCGGCTGTGGTGCTGGGGACGCAGCCCCGCCGCGCTAATTACTACAGATGGCGCCCAGATGTGTGGACAACTGAATCCACTGAAAGCCTGAGAAAGCTTGGGAAAGAGTAAAGCATGCATGTTTTCTTGGTAGCAACAATTTTTCGGGTCTACTCTGCTTGCTAGAGGTAAGCAAGCACTCTCATCTAAGAGAGTCTTCCTGACTCAGCTTTAGCTGCAAAACCCTGCAGCTCATTAAGAGGTCCTGCCACAAAACACTTACACGGTGTTGACAAAAAGCTGAATGCATGCTTTTTGGTTTTCAGCCGTAGCAGGAAAAAAGCTGTGCCGTTTAAAAATGCTGGCTTTCTGGGCCATCCTGCCAGGACAAACTCTGACTGTTTGAGGCAGGAGGGCCGGCTACAGAGAGAGGACTTGAGTGTTGTCTGTTGTAGCTCCCTTGCTGGCAGGGACCTTGAAATGCCATAGAGTTGTGGCAGTAAACATGGCTACAGCCTGTATATCTGCCATGAGGCTGGAAACCTAAGGAATGAACTGGATCTAGCTGGCAAAGCCATGGCTTTAATCCTACCCATATTGCTCAGTAATTTAAAGACTCATGTGTTTAGAAAAAGAGAGAGAGAGATACAGTAAAAAGAGATTCAAAGACAAAAGAAAAAACTTTAAATAATTTACGGTGTGTTAAAAATATATGCAAGTTAAAAGTTCTTAAAAGTAAAAATAAGGAACAGAGTTGTTGGGTGTGGTAGTACACACCTTTAATCCCAACACTTGGAAGGCAGAGGGAGATTGACTCTGTGACTTCAAGGTGTGGTAGCACACGCCTTTAATCCCAATGCCTGGGAGGCAGAGACAGAAGGATCTCTGAGAGTTCAAGGACAGCCTGGTCTACAGAGTTATTCCAGGACAAAGATACAGATAATATAAAACAAAAGTAAAAAAAAATGAAATAGAGTTAAAATAAAGCTGTACAAAGATGGAAAATACACAGAGAATATTGATACTGTATGCTATTATGCTCTCTTTGAATTGTTTGAATGCTGAGGAAGGATCAACAGCTGCCAAAAGATATTTGTTTATAAATGCTGCTGAACTAATCCAACGTAGAGATTTTGATGCCTTGACTTTGAAATTTGGATCTAAGGACATGATACATTGGAAAGGAGTTTCTTTTTTTGTTTTCACAGAGGATGAGACCCTGTTAATTTCTTCTATTCTGATATGGTATGATGGACCACATCCTCCTGAAGGGTTGCTGTAAACATCTTAAGAAAATTGCTTCACTCACCTGCCAACTGAGATGAAATTAGCACACAGGTTATACCATGAAAGACCTAATTAACGACACCCCCATTCAGCAGGAAGCAGTTTGGAGAGAAAAACTGTGCCCATGTTCCCAAATATGGTTTATAAACGTTCTTTTACATTTAAAGGGGGATATGATATAGATATGAATAATTTGCATTAGTATAGATTTTGCTTTATTGATAGCGATTAAGGTCAATTTTATTATATGTATATGTATTTCTGATCTTTATTAAGATATTGTGATTGTGTAGTTCACTTAAAAATGTAATGTATATAGGTTGTTAATGGATAATTATTAATAATAGTCAAGTTTGTAGTCATGTTAGTTAGATTTTCTAGATATATAGATATATATTTCAGTTAGATCGGCATTCTTCATATCTTTCAAAGACTACAGAATATGGCATTCTAAATGTTTTAATAACTTAGGACTTTTCTTGACAATGAGACACTCTGCTCCTGGCAGCACCAATCTACTTCAAGAGGAAGATGGTCATTGAAGAGGATCCTTATGGAGTTTGATAGCCATTTGGGCAAGAAAACTGCTCTTGCCTGTACTATTGCATAAACTAGACACAGAGAACCCACAGAGAGAGGACTACTGAACTTGCCTAAAGGTGAGATGATCTTTCGGGGTTCTTGATTCATGAAAGAGTCTGCAAGACATTCTTAAGGACAAGCAGATAGTGACTGCCTTTGAAATTTCCTACTTTGTGGAAATGTCTGCTGGAAACTATGGGCCTGTAGGCCAAAGATGGATGCTCCAATGGTACAGAGAAACTATGGGTGACTGTCCAGGCAGTGAGATGTCTCTGTAATTTCTAGAGTTTTAAATTTCTTGTTTACTTAGGTAATATTGTATTCTTCTGGAGTCTTTGGTAAACATGAAAAATAGTTAGTTATAATTTTCCTTTGTTATGATATAGATTATTATAATTTTTACTTGATAACTGTTTTGTTATATGTAATTTTGCTCCTTTAAAGTTAAAGCCTTTTTTTATTTAAACAAAAAAAGGGGAAGTGATGTGGGAGTGTCATGTATCAATCTGTTGATTTCATTGGTTAATTAAATAAAGAAACTGCTTGCCCTGATAGGTTAAAACATAGGTGGGAGGAGTAAACAGGAGGACGATGGGAGGAGTAAACAGAATGGAATGCTGGGAGGAAGAGGAAGTGAACTCAGACCCAACAGCTCTGCTCTCTGGAGAAGAGACGCCAGGCTCTACTCTCCCAGGCAGCTCCGACCCAGGATGGACGTAGGCTAGAATCTTCCTGGTAAGCGCACCTTGGGGTGCTTACACACATTATTAGAAATGGGCTAGTCCACGTGCGAGAGTTAGCCGAGAAGAAGCTGGATATATAGTGTTTAAAAGAATACAGTTTGTGTGTTGTTATTTTGGGCATAAGCTCGCCAGGCAGCTGGGGTGCTGGGGATGCAGCCCTGCCGCCGCTCCTGTTTCAACATGAGGCACAGAAACCCTTTTCATCCAAGTTACAGCCAAATCTGAGAAACAGAGTCCTGCACAGTCTGAAAACACATCTCTGTATGGAAGCAGGAATCAGCCATGCTCTTCGCCCTGCCTAAGCCTGATTCTGCCATCTGCCCAGCTGCAGGCGGGGAGCGTTAAGCCATCGGCATGGTCTCAGAGCACTCTCCATCCGATCCCAAGCAGGAACACAAACATCCAGTCCCATAAAAGCCTTTGAAATACTTTAAAGCCAGAGTTTGCACTGGCGGCACAGCCCCAGGAAGCCGTGTTTTAAAATGATGCAGTTTTTTTTTCTGTTGCTGTTGCTGAATCAGGAAATCTCACTACGGCACACCACCAACAAAGAGCAAAACTCTGCTTTAAACTCTGTTTTTTCTCTGTTTAAAATTAGGCTCTCTCAGGTTTTTAAGTGGATTTAGCCCATCATGTCTGGGCGCCACTCTGTTGTGATACTTGCGGCAGGTACTTTCCCGGCACCTGGCCTCCTGCATGGCTAGCTTTACCCGAAATAATTACACGGAAACTATTTTTTAAACACTGCCTGGCCCATTAGTTTCAGCCTCTTAACCCATTTCTAATAATCTATGTAGCACCATGAGGTGTGCCCACCAGGAAAGATCTTAACCTGCGTCTGTCTGGACTGGGAGAACCATGGTGACTCCCTGACTCAGCTTCTTTCTCCCAGCATTCTGTTCTGTTTACTCTGCCTATCTGAATTCTACCCTATCAGAGGCCAAGCAGTTTCTTTATTACTTAACCAATGAAACAACAGATAGAAAGATGACCCTCCTCCATTATCTGAAGGAGAGGAAAGATAGTGCGGAGGGACTAGGAGGAGTGGAGGGAGAAAAATCTGCAGTCAGGATGTAATACATGAGAAAAGAATAAATAAATATTATAATAAAGGACCAATATTCAAAGAAAATAAATAGACAAGCACAGTGCTATTTTCCAAACCTTTTCAAGCAGTCTATATTAGACTTGTATTTATCTGTTCCAGTGAGACCAAAACTTAAGGCTCACTATGTTGGGATTTATAGTGAATACAATTAATTTGTATGCCAAGACTTCCAATAATAAACTCAATACAAACAAACTTTCAGTTCTATGAGGGTGAGGTCACTCTCTTGTACACCTATAGGTCCATAAGATATAATCAGTGTGCTTGGCCTAGAGAATGATCACAGTATATACCTTGATGGATAGATGCGTGCATTCTAAGAAATCCTAACTTAAAAATACTACTCTATAAATTGCATTTTTTTAGTTTGACCTCAGAAATCATAGGCACAATACACAAACTCTTTGTATCGATTTTCAGATTTCTATTTTAAGGCAGGATAATATTGGAGGCCACATCATGCTTAGATGTTGTAAGTTTCCTTTGATTTCTAGAAAAAATTATTAATATTGTGTGCATTCCCTTTATGTCCTGACACATGCAGGCCAAGCACTCCATGAGTTGGCTCCAATCTTTGCCTTTTCAAATCTATGCAGAATTAGAGTAAGCTTAAAAAACTTATTAATATCTAGCCTAAATGTTGTTATATGTTACTCTTTTGTTATTCTCCTAGTATATCTGTTTCTATGGAAGACTTCTTCAGGCTTCTCCTTTCTCACTGTGTCTACATTTTGTTACAGAATCATTTTTCCTTATATATAGGCACACGGTACATATGAATGTATATATGTCAATTAGCAACTCTTCCGTACAGATTTCTGTTCTCTACTTTAGATTGTATGATCATAAATTCACTAATGAATATTCCATTTTAAACACATGTATCAGAGTTGCACGGATAGGCCACATTTTCTCTTTTACTATTTACACAAGCTTCTTGAAATGAACTATTCAGAAATATTTCCATTGCTTTCTCTCTGGTTTTCAACCTGACAGTGAGCCAGATCTTAAATTTAATTACTATACCCTTAGGGCGTAAGTCACAAAACAATCCCACACCAGTTTGAGATTATGATTATTAAAAAGACTATTTATTTAAAGGAAAAACTTACAGATCACCATCGTAGACGACAGCCCTCTGCATGACCAGGAAAGAAGTCTAGTATAGCCAGAAGGGGAGTATACAGCAAGAGAGAGAGAGGTCATGGCTACAGGTGCTTTTTAAAGCAAAAGAGGCCATGGGAAAGTGGGCTGGTATCTTAAAGGCTATTGACTGAAGGTGCAGGAGGAGCTCCCGCAATACCCCTCTCTGTATCTGAATTTCTTTAAGTATACAATATACACCTAGGCTGTTCCTGCATGTTTAATAATAGGTATGTTGCATAATGTATATAATATAAATTATACCAATGCTCTAGTGGAAATATGAGTTGGGATTTATTTATTCAATTCAAATAAAATATTCTTTAAAACTTTTATTTGCCTGCAAGAAGAACAATCAGAATCTGTCATTATGTGAGCCTCATTCTACTCATTTTTCCATGTTGTTCTTCCTCCTGTAGT